>NC_090827.1:72304539-72607570 GCF_028021215.1 Eschrichtius robustus
TTAGCTTCCTGTAGTGTTACTAGAGATAGTGCTCTGACTTCCTATAAGTCTGACTTATAACAGGCTGGCTCCCTTGGCTGGTTATTGCACATAAAATTGTTGGTTTCCTGGGCAGGTTGCTGCAGGTTGTGAGACAGGTTTCTATTTTTATACATGGTCTAGACAGTGTTCATTTGTATATTCAGTTTCTCAGTTGGTATAGTCTAGTTAACACATAAGGACTGAAGAAAAGCTGTGACAGTGGTGATGGAGTTGGAAAGATTTCAGAAGAAGTAATGGGATTTTTGTAATAATTTATATGTAAGAGAAAAAATACACAAACATATTTCTTTTGGGAGCAAAATCACATTTGGTATAGCAGTAATCAGAGCAAGAGAACCACAGTAACAAAATAAAAAATGAACAAGTGGGAGTACATCAAATTAAAAATGTCTAGACAGCAAAAGAATGATCAACGAAATGAAAAGAAAACATACAGAATGAAAAAAATTGCAAACAATATATCTAATAAGGGGTTAATATCCAATATATATAAAGATCTCATACAACTCAATAGCAGAATAGTAATAATAATCCAATTGAAAAATGGGCAAAGGACCTGAATAAATCATTTTCTGAAGAAGGTGTATGAATGGCCGCCAGGAACATGAAAAAATGCTCAACATCACTAATCATAAGGAAAATGCAAATCAAAACTGCAATGAGATATCACCTCATGCCTGTTAGAATGGCTATCATCAAAAGAGATAACAAATGCTGGCAAGGATGTAGAGAAAAAAGAACCCTCGTATGTTACTGGTGGGATTGTAAACTGGTATAGCCAGTAGGAAAAAAAGTATGGAAGTTGCTCAAAAAATTAAAAATAGAACTAAAATATGATCCAGCAATTCCACTTCTGGGATATATTGGAAGGAAATAAAAACACTGTGTCAAAGATATATCTGCACCCCCATGTTCACAGCAGCATTATTTATAATAGCCAAGACATGGAAACAACCTAAGTGTCTACTGACAGATGAATAAAGAAAATGAAAATTATATATATACATATATATAAAATAGAATATTACTCAGCCATTAATATATTATTTGAAAAAGGAAATCCTGCCATTTGCAACAACATGGATGGATCTTGAGGTCATTATGCTAAGTGAAATAAGTCAGACAGAGAAAGACAAATACTGTATGATCTCACTTATATGTAGAATCTAAAAAAATAACCGAAACCAAAAAAAACAAGGTCATGGAAAAAAAGGTCAGATTTATGGTTACCAGAGGCAGGGAGTAGCAGAGAGACAATTGGATAGAGATGGTCAAAAGGTACAAACTTCCAGTTATAAGATAAATGAGTACTAGGGATATAATGTACAACATGATGCCTATAGTTAAGACTGTTGTATGATATATAGGAAAGTTGTTAAGAGAGTAAATTCAGAGAGCTCTCAGGACAAGGAAAAAAACTTTTTTTCTATATATATGAAATGGTGGATGTTAACCAAAATTACTGCAGTAATCATTTTATAATATATATATATATATATATATATATATATATATATATATATATATATATGTGTGTGTGTGTGTCAAGTCATTATGCTACATGCCTTAAACTTATACAGTGCTATATGTCAAATATCTCAACTGGATAAAAAGAGGAAGAGAATGCTCTGGGGGTTTGGTAGTAGTGGACAGAGGTTACTCTGTTAACTTCATTTTGGGGCACATTGAGTTTCATGTATAAGTAGTTTCTAAGCATGTAAGAATAATTTTGCAGGGACCATATCTCCAACCTCTCCAAAAAAGCTTAGCAAATGGAAAGTCCTCAAAACATTTGATTTAGTAAGTTTAACATCTTGATTTAGCATTCGGGAGAAATATATAACCTGGAGATAAAGAATAGGTCACTGTTGGTGCTACAAATCATGATAATGGATAAAATTTTATCGGTTAAATATCTAGAGTTAAAGCGAGGGCTAAAGGGCCAATCCCTGAGGAAACCCTAATGTGTCAAGGGTAGGAAAGAGGAAACTGGAAAAAAGACCAATATGGGTGATAGTCAAGGGTATTTTATGAAAAAGGAAAATAGCATTTAAGGAAGCTCAGTAATTTCTAAAGCTTCAGAAAAAAAGAATCACCATTAAAATGTGAGAATTTGGCAGATAAAAGATGATTTTGGAAGTTAAGTCATGAACTTGTTGAGAGTTATTGACAATATACAATAGTATAAAACAAATAGAGTAATAAAAACCAAATACTTATAACCATTATGATCATTTTTACATTAAATAAAAATTTATTTTGTAACACAAATATGAAATATCGGGTTGGCCAAAAAGCCCATTCGAGTTTTTCCATACCATCCTACAGAAAAATCTGAACAAACATTTTGCCAACCCAATACCTTATTTGCCTAAAGAATAAAATAAAATCTTGAAATATTAAAACTGAGGTACTTAGGGACAATTCTGAAAAGCTCTGAGATACTCTGGATTTTCATCTTTGGACTTAACCTGACTTTGTGAATGATGTATATTTATTATAGTTCTAGGGATTAGGATTTATTAGTGAGGCTAGTGTAGCTATAAACTTGTTGGATGATGACACATAAAAATTTAAAATAATTGGGCAACCACTAAAGTAGAAATGCTGTATGCTGTCTTTCATTTATTTAATAATATCTATTGAGTATCTACTCTTTGCTGTGTAGTGAGATAGCAACAGGAATACAATATTAGAACAAAAAGGCATAATGTACCTGCTTCAGGAAGCTTGTTATCATGTGGATGAGATACACACTAAAGAAATAATCACACAAATAATTAATAAATTAAAATCAAAATGTGACAAGTGCTATAACTGAAAGATACAAGGTATATGAGAGCCCAGATTAAGAAGAATTGATCTGTTTAGGAAGACAAGGAAAAGACTTCTTGAAGAGGTGAGTCTGAGTTCAGAATAGAACTGAATATTAAACCTGTTTGCAGGGCAGAAACAGAGACTCAGATGTAGAGAACAAACATATGGACACCAAGGGGGGAAAGTGGCTGGGGGGTGGTGGTGGTGGGATGAATTGGGAGATAGGGATTGACATATATACACTAATAGTATAAAATAGATAACTAATAAGAACCTGCTGTATAAAAAATAAATAAAATTCAAAAATACAAAAAAAAACCCAACTGAATATTAAACAGATAGTGAGACAGATTGTGTGTGAGGGGGAAGAGGGCAGGTAAAATAATCCAGGTGGAGTGTATTACGGTTGTAAAGATTTGAGGAGGATGGGACCATTGAGGAATGGAAGGAGAGTATCAGAAAACACAGAAAGGGACTTCCCTGGTGGCACAGTGGTTAAGAATCCACCTGCCAATGCAGAGGACACGGGTTCTATCCCTGGCCTGGGAAGATCCCACATGCTGCAGAGCAACTAAGCCTGTGTACCATAACTACAGAGCCCGTGTGCCCTAGAGCCTGTGTGCCACAACTACTGAGCCCACACACTGCAACTACTGAGCTCGTGTGCTGCAACTACTGAAGCCCGGGTGCCTAGAGCCCGTGCTCTGCAACAAGAGAAACCACCACAAAGAGAAGCCTGTGCACCGCAACGAAAAGTAGCCCTCGCTCGCCATAACTAGAGAAAGCCTGTGCACAGCAACAAAGACCCAATGCAGACAAAAAATGAAAAAAAAAAAAAAACCACAAAAGACAAGGGCATAAAGGTGTGTGGTAGTGAGCCCACGAATGGAAGCCCACGTGAATTCATTAACAGTGTATGTAAATAAATTTAGTCATTATCCTAGCATAATGGAAAGAAAAATGTGCTTTTAACTAGGGGCAGGGGCATTAGCAAATATGTATTTCAAAACTATTGCTCTGGATTTAATGGATGGAATAGAGGAGACAAAAAACAGAAGTGGGGAGAAATATTGTAGTAATGTTGAAGCCACAGACATAATTCCCATTAGAAATTCAATTCAGTTAACTACATAGATACAGTTCTATATTCAGAAAAATACAGAATATTTGGAACAGAAGTCTTTAAAATGTGCTGTGTGTATATTAGTATCAACTACATTTTTTGGGTTTTTTTCCCAAAATGAATGGATCTGTCTTCCCTTCCTAACTTTCTTCATTCTGGTATTTCTTGAGGTTAAAATCATCTACATATTAAAGACATTTCACGAGTGATTCTGATATGCTCCTCTGATATGTTTACCAATTACTTAGCAACATGCTACTGAACAACAAATGAGTCAAAGAAGAAATTAAAAGAGAAATTAAAAAATACCGTGAAGGAGGAGCTTCAAGATGGTGGAAAAGTAAGACGTGGAGATCACCTTACTCCCCACAAATACATCAGAAATATAACTACATGTGGAACAACTCCTACAGAACACCTACTGAATGCTGGCAGAAGACCTCAGACTTCCCAAAAGGCAAGAAACTCCCCACGTACCTGCGTAGGGCAAAAGAAAAAAGAAAAAACAGAGACAAAAGAATAGAGAGGGGACCTGCATGAGTGGGAGGGAGCTGTGAAGGAGGAAAGGTTTCCACACACTAGGAAGGCCCTTTGTGGGTAGAGACTGTGGGTGGCGGAGGGGGGAAGCTTCTGAGCCACGGAGGAGAGTGCAGCAACAGGGGTGCTGAGGGCAAAGCAGAGAGATTCCCACACAGAGGATTGTTGCCGACCAGCACTCACCAGCCCGAGAGGCTTGTCTACTCACCCGCCAAAGCGGGTGGGGGCTGGGAGCTGAGGCACCGGCTTTGGATGTCAGATCTCAGGGAGAGGACTGGGGTTGGCTGTGTAAACACAGCCTGAAGGGGGCTAGTGCACCACAGCTAGCCGGGAGGGAGTCCGGGAAAAAGTCTGGAGCTGCCGAAGAGGCAACAGACCTTTTCTTGCCTCGTTATTTCCTGGTGCGCGAGGAGAGGGGATTAAGAGCGCCGCTTAAAGGAGCTCCAGAGACGGGCGTGAGCTGTGGCTATCAGCGTGGACAGGCATGAGACGCTAAGGCTGCTGCTGCCGCCACCAAGAAGCCTGTGTGCAAGCACAGGTCACTATCCACACCTCCCCTCCTGGGAGCCTGTGCAGCCCACCACTGCCAGGGTCCCGTGATCCAGGGACAACTTTCCCTGGAGAACACACAGCACGCCTCAGGCTGTTGCAACGTCATGCCAGGCTCTGCCGCCACAGGCTGCCCCACATTCCATACCCCTCCCTCCCCCGAGCCTGAGTGAGCCAGAGCCCCCGAAGCAGCTGCTCCTTTAACCCTGTTCTGTCTGAGCAAAGAACAGATGCCCTCAGGCCACCTACACGCAGAGGCGGGGCCAAATCCAAAGCTGAACCCCAGGAGCTATGCGAACAAATAAGAGAAAGGGAAATTTCTCCCAGCAGCCTCAGGAGCAGCGGATTAAATCTGTACAATCAACTTGATGTACCCTGCATCTGTGGAATACCTGAATAGACAACGAATCATCCCAAATTGAGGAGCTGGACTTTGGGAGCAACGATATATATATATTTTTCCCTTTTTCTCTTTTTGTGAGTGTGTATGTGTATGCTTCTGTGTGTGATTTTGCCTGTATAGCTTTGCTTTTACCATTTGTTCTGGGTTTTGTCTGTCCGTTTTTTTGTTTGTTTTGTTTTGCTTTTAGTACAGTTTTTAGCACTTGTTATCATTCATGGGTTTGTTTTTTTGGTTTCGTTGCTCTCTTCTTTCTTCTTTTTTATTTTTTAAAATGTTTTTAATAAAGTTTTTAATGACTTTTTTATTAATTTCATTTCATTTCATTTCATTTTATTTTATCTTCTTCTTTCTTTTTTTTTTTTTCTCCCTTTTATTCTGAGCCGTGTGGAGGACAGGCTCTTGGTGCTCCAGGCAGGCATCAGGGCTATGCCTCTGAGGTGGGAGAGCCAAGTTCAGGACATTGGTCCACAAGAGACCTCGCAGCTCCATGTAATATCAAACGGCGAAATTCTCCCAGAGACCTCCATCTCAACAACAAGACCCAGCTCCACTCAATGACCAGCAAGCTACAGTGCTGGACACCCTATGCCAAACAACTAGCAAGACAGGAACACAACCCCACCCATTAGCAGAGAGGCTGCCTAAAATCATAATAAGGTCACAGACACCCCAAAACACACCACTGGATGCGATCTTGCACACCACAAAGACAAGATACAGCCTCATCCACCAAAACACAGGCACGAGTCCCCTCCACCAGGAAGCCTACACAACTCACTGAAGCAAACTTAGCCACTGGGGGCTGACACCAAAAACAATGGGAACCACAAACTGGCAGCCTGTGAAAAGGAGACCCCAAACACAGTAAATTAATCAAAATGAGAAGACAGAGAAACACACAGAAGATGAAGGAGCAAGATAAAAACACACCAGACCAAACAAATGAAGAGGAAATAGGCAGTATAGCTGAAAAAGAATTCAGGGTAATGATAGTAGAGATGATCCAAAATCTTGGAAATAAAATGGAGAAAATACAAGAAACGTTTAACAAGGACCTAGAAAAAGTAAAGAGCAAACAAACAATGATGAACAACACAAAAAGTGAAGTTTAAAATTCTCTGGAAGGAATCAATAGCAAAATAACTGAGGCAGAAGAACAGATAAGTGACCTGTAAGATAAAACAGTGGAAATAACTACTGCAGAGCAGAATAAAGAAAAAAGAATGAAAAGAATTGAGGACAGTCTCAGAGACCTCTGGGACAACATTAAACGCACCAACATTCGAATTATAGGGGTCCCAGAAGAAGAAAAGAAAAACAAAGGGACTGAGAAAATATTTGAAGAGATTATATTTGAAAACTTCCCTAATATGGGAAAGGAAATAGTTAATCAAGTCCAGGAAGCACAGACAGTCCCATACAGGATAAATCCAAGGAGAAACACGCCAAGACACATATTAATCAAACTATCAAAAATTAAATACAAAGAAAAAATATTAAAAGCAGCAAGGGAAAAACAACAAATAACACACAAGGGAATCCCCATAAGGTTAACAGCTGATCTTTCAGCAGAAACTCTGCAAGGCAGAAGGGAGTGGCAGGACATATTTAAAGTGATGAAGGAGAAAAACGCACAACCAAGATTACTCTACCAAGCAAGGATCTCATTCAGATTTGATGGAGAAATTAAAAGTTTACAGACAAGCAAAAGCTAAGAGAATTCAGCACCACCAAACCATCTTTACAACAAATGCTAAAGGAACTTCTCTAGGCAGGAAACACAAGAAAAGAAAAAGACCTACTGTAACAAATACAAAACAATTAAGAAAATAGGAATAGGAACATACATATCGATAATTACCTTAAATGTAAATGGATTAAATGTTTCAACCAAAAGACACAGACTGGCTGAATGGATACAAAAACAAGACCCGTATATATGTTGTCTACAAGTGACCCACTTCAGACCTAGGGACACATTCCATACAAGTGGAAATCAAAAAAAAGCTGGAGTAGGAATTCTCGAATCAGACAAAATAGTCTTTAAAACAAAGACTATTACAAGAGACAAAGAAAGACACTACAAATGATCAAAGGATCAATCCAAGAAGAAGTTATAACAATTGTAAATATTTATGAACCCAACATAGGAACACTTCAATACATAAGGCAAATACTAACAGCCATAAAAGGGGAAATCGACAGTAACCCAATCATAGTAGGGGATTTTAACACCCCATTTTCACCAATGGACAGATCATCCAAAATGAAAATAAATCAGGAATAACAAGGTTTAAATGATACATTAAACAAGAAGGACGTAATTGATATTTATAGGATATTCCATCCAAAAAAAACAGAATACACTTTCTTTTCAAGAGCTCATGGAACGTTCTCCAGGATAGATCATATCTTGGGTCACAAATCAAGCCTTGGTAAATTTAAGTAAATTGAAATAGCATCAAGTATGCTTTCCGACCACACCACTATGAGACTAGATATCAATTACAGGAAAAAATCTGTAAAAAAATCGAATACATGGAGGCTAAACAATACACTACTTAATAACCAAGAGATCACTGAAGAAATCAAAAAATACCTACAAACAAATGACAGTGAAAACACGATGACCCAAAACTTTTGGGATGCAGCAAAAGCAGTTCTAAGAGGGAAGTTTATAGCTATACAATCCTACCTTAAGAAACAAGAAACATCTCAAATAAACAACCTAACCTTACACCTAAAGCAATTAGAGAAAGAAGAACAAAAAAACCCTAAAGTCAGCAGAAGGAAAGAAATCATAAAGATCAGATCAGAAATAAATGAAAAAGAAATAAAGGAAACGATAGCGAAGAGCAATAAAACTAAAAGCTGGTTCTTTGAGAAGATAAACAAAATTGATAAATCATTAGCGAGGCCCACCAAGAAAAAAAGGGAGAAAACTCAAATCAATAGAGTTAGAAATGAAAAAGGAGAAGTAACAATTGACACTGCAGAAACACAAAGGATCATGAGAGTTTAGTACAAGCAACTATATGCCAATAAAATGGACCACCTGGAAAAATGGACAAGTTCTTAGAAATGCACAACCTTCTGAGACTGAACCAGGAAGAAATAGAAAATATAAACAGACCAATCATAAGCACTGAAATTGAAACTGTGATTTAAAATCTTCCAACAAACAAATGCCCAGGACCAGATGGCTTCACAGGCGAATTCTATCAAACATTTAGAGACGAGCTAACACCTATCCTTCTCAAACTCTTCCAAAATGTAGCAGAGGGAGGAACACCCCCAAACTCATTGTACGAAGCCACCATCAACCTGATACCAAAACCAGACAAAGATGTCACAAAGAAAGAAAACTACAGGCCAATATCACTGATGAACATAGATGTAAAAATCCTCAAAAAAATACTAGCAAACAGCATCCAACAGCACATTAAAGGATCATACACCATGATCAAGTGGGGTTTATCCCAGGAATGCAAGGATTCCTCAATATAAGCAAATCAATCAATGTGATACACCACATTAACAAATTGAAGGAGAAAAACCATATGATCATCTCAATAGATGCAGAGAAAGCTTTCGACAAAATTTAACACCAATTTATGATAAAAAACCCTCCAGAAAGTAGGCATAGAGGGAACTTACCTTAACACAATAAAGGCCATATATGACAAACCCAGAGCCAACATCGTCCTCAATGGTGAAAAACTGAAACCATTTCCACTAAGATCAGGAACAAGACAAGGTTGCCCACTGTCACCACTATTATTCAACATAGTTTTGGAAGTTTTAGCCCCAGCAGTTGGAGAAGCAAAAGAAATAAAAGGAATCCCAATCGGAAAAAAAGAAGTAAAGCTGTCACTGTTTGCAGATGACATGATACTATACATAGAGAATCCTAAAGATGCTACCAGAAAACTCCTAGAGCTAATCAATGAATTTGGTAAAGTAGCAGGATACAAAATTAATGCATAGAAATCTCTTGCATTCTTATACACTCATGATGAAAAATCTGAAAGTGAAATTAAGAAAACACTCCCATTTGCCATTGCAACAAAAAGAATAAAATATCTAGGAATAAACCTACCTAAAGAGACAAAAGACTTGTATGCAGAAAATTATAAGACACTGATGAAAGAAATTAAAGATGATACAAATAGATGGAGAGATATACCATGTTCTTGGATTGGAAGAAACAACATTGTGAAAATGACTATACTACCCAAAGTAATCTACAGATTCAATGCAATCCCTATCAAACTACCACTGGCATTTTTCACAGAATTAGAACAAAAAATTTCACAATTTGTATGGAAACACAAAAGATCACGAATAGCCAAAGCAATCTTGAGAAAGAAAAATGGAGCTGGAGGAATCAGGATCCCTGACTTCAGACTATATAACAAAGCTACAGTAATCAAGACAGTATGGTAATGGAACAAAAACAGAAATATAGATCAATGCAACAGGATAGAAAGCCCAGAGATAAACCTACACACATATGGTCACCTTATCTTTGATAAAGGAGGCAAGAATACATATGGAGAAAAGACAGCCTCTTCAATAAGTGGTGCTGGGAAAACACGACAGCTACACATAAAGGAATGAAATTAGAACAGTCCCTAACACCATACACAAAAATAAACTCAAAATGGATTAAAGACCTAAATCTAAGGCCAGACACTATCAAACTCTTAGAGGAAAACACAGGCAGAACACTCTATGACATAGATCACAGCAAGATCCTTTCTGACCCACCTCCTAGAGAAATGGAAATAAAAACAAAAATAAACAAATGAGACCTAATGAAACTTAAAAGCTTTTACACAGCAAAGGAAACCATAAACAAGACCAAAAGACAACCCTCAGAATGGGAGAAAATATTTGCAAATGAAGCAATGACAAAGGGTTAACCTCCAAAATTTACAATCAGCTCATGCAGCTCAATATCAAAAAAGCAAACAACCCAATCCAAAAATGGGCAGAAGACCTAAACAGACATTTCTCCAAAGAAGATATACAGATTGCTAACAAACACATGAAAGCATGCTCAGCATCATTAATCATTAGAGAAATGCAAATCAAAACTATAATGAGATATCATCTCACATCAACCAGAATGGCCATCATCAAAAAATCTACAAACAATGAATGCTGGAGAGGGTGTGGATAAAAGGGAACCCTCTTGCACTGTTGGTGGGAATGTAATTTGATACAGCCACTATGGAGAACAGTATGGAGGTTCCTTAGAAAACTAAAAATAGAGCTACCATATGACCCAGCAATCCCTCTACTAGGCATATACCCTGAGAAAACCATAATTCAAAAAGAGTCATGTACCACAATGTTCATTGCAGCTCTATTTACAATAGCCAGGACATGGAAGCAACCTAAGTGTCCATCAACTGATGAATGGATAAAGAAAATGTGGTACATATATACAATGGAATATTACTCAGCCATAAAAAGAAACGAAATTGTGTTATTTTTAGTGAGGTGGATGGCCCCAGTGTCTGTCATACAGAATGAAGTAAGTTAGAAAGAGAAAAACAAATACCGTTTGCTAACACATTTATATGGAATCTAAAAAACAACAACAAAAAATGGTCATGAAGAACCTAGGGGCAAGACGGGAATAAAGATGCAGACCTACTAGAGAATGGACTTGAGGATACGGGGTGGAGGAAGGGTAAGCTGGGATAAAGTGAGAGAGTGGCATGGACATATATACACTACCAAATGTAAAATAGATAGCTAGTGGGAAGCAGCCGCATAGCACAGGGAGATCAGCTCAGTGTTTTATGACCACCTAGAGGGGTGGGATAGGGAGGGTGTGAGGGAGGGAGATGCAACAGGGAAGAGATATGGGGATATATGTATATGTATAACTGATTCACTTTGTTATAAAGCAGAAACTGATACACCATTGTAAAGCAATTACAGTTCAATAAAGATGTTAAAAAAAATACCTTGAAACAAATGAAAATGGAAATATACAACTTATCAAAACAATTGGAATGCAGCAACAGCAGTTCTAAAATGGAGCTTCATAGCAATAAATGCTTACATCAATAAGCAAGCGCAATATCTAATGAACAGTATAACTTTACACCTCAACAAACTATAAAAATAAGAAATAAACCCCAAAGTTAGTAGGAGGAAGAAAATAGAGGTCAGAGTACATATAAGTAAAATAGAGGAAAAAAAAAAATACAATAGAAAAGACCAATGAAAACAAGAGCTGCTTATTTAAAAAGTTAAACAAAATTAACAAACCTTTAGGTAGACTCACCAAGAAGAAAATTATAGAGGATTCAATTAAAATCAGAAATGAAAGAGATGTCACTGCTGATACTAAAGAAATACAAAGTATCATAAAACACTACTATACAAAATTATGACAAAAAATGGACACCCTAGATGAAATGGAGAAATTTCTAGAAACATACAACCTTCCAAGACTGAATCATGAAAAATAGAAACTCTGAACCGACTGATTACTAGTAGGGAGATTGAATTGATAATCAAAAATCTCCCCAAAACCAAAAATTCCAGAATGAGTTGACTTCACTGGTGAATTCTGCCAAATATCTAAGGAATCAATACTAATCCTCACAAATTCTTCACAAATAGAAGAGGAGGGAACACTTCTACATTTTATGAGGACAGCATTACCCTGATACAGAAACCTGACAAAGATACCACAAGAAAATTTCAGGTCAATCTCTCTGATGAAGTATAGATGTAAAATCCTCAACAAAATTCTAGCAAATCATATTCAACAATACATTAAAAGAATCATATAGTATTAGCAAGGGGGATTTATGCCAGGAATGCAAGGATGATACAGCATCTGCATATCAATGTGACACAATACATTAAGGAAATGATAGAGAAATATATGATTATCTTAATATACACAAAAAAAATTTGACTAAGTTCAACATTGTTATGATAAAAACTCTCAACAAAGTGGGTATAGAAAGAACATATATCAACATAATAAAGGCTATGTATGACGAGCCTACATGTAACATTGTACTCAATAGTACAAAGCTGAGAGAACTTCCTCTAATATCAGGAACCAACAAGGATGCCTACTCTTACCACTTTTATTCAACATAGTACTGAAGTCTTAGCCAGAGGAATTAGGCAAGAAAAAGGAAAAAGAAGGCATCCAAAATGGAAAGGAAGAAGTACAGCTATCACTGCTTGCAAAACACGTGTTATTGTGTATAGAAAATCCTAAAGACTCCACCAAAATAACTGTTTGTACTAATAAATGAATTAAGTAAAGTTGCTGGATATAAAAATCAATATACAGAAATCTGTTGTATTTCTATACACTAATAACTAACAGAAAGAGAAATTAAGAAAACAATCCCATTACAATTCCATAAAAAATAATAAAATACCTAGGAATAAATTTAACCAGGGAAATGAAAACCTGTACAAGACCTTTACACTGAAAACTACAAGACAGTGATTAAAGAAATTTTCAAAGACATATAAATGGAAAGATATTCCATGCTCATGTGTCAGAAGAATTAATATTGTAAAAATGTCTATATTACCCAAGGCAACCTACAGACTCAACATAGTTCCTATAAAAATTCCAATGGCATTTTTCACAGAACTAGAACAAACAATCTCAAAATTTGTATGAAACTGCAGAAGACCAAAATAACCAAGGCAGCCTTGAGAAAGAAGAACAAAGCTGGAGGCATCATGCTTCCTGATTTTAAACTATATTACAAAGCGACAGAAATCAAAACAGTATGGCACTGACAAAAACAGACAGATCGATCAATGGATAACATTAGAGAGCCCAGATATAAACTCAACCATATATGGTCAATTAATTTATGGCAAAGGAACTAAGACTATGCAACGGGGAAAAGACAGTCTCTTCAAAAAATTGTGTTGGGAAAACTGAACAACCCAGTTATGATGCAAAATAATGAAACTGGACCACTATCTTACACCATACACAAAAGTTAACTCAAAATGCATTAAAAACTTGAAGGTAAGACCTGAAACCATAAAACTCCTAGAAGAAAATATAGGCAGTAAGCTCCTTGACATTGGTCTTGACAATGATTTTTTGGATTTGATACCAAAAGCAATGGCAACAAAAGTTAAAATAAACAAGTAGAACCACATCAACTCAAAGCCTTCTGCAGAGCAAAGGAAACCATCATCTAAAAGAAGAGGTAACTTAACAAACTGGAGAAAGTATTTGGAAATCATCTGATACCAAGTTAATATCCAAGATATGTAAAGATTTCATAAAACTCAATAGCAAACAAACAAAACCTGATTAAAGTGGCAGAGGATCTGAAGAGACATTTTTCCAGAGAAGACATACAAATGGCCAACAGGTACATGAAATGTGCACAGTATCACTAATCACCAGGGAAATATAAACCAAAACCACAATGGGATATCACCACACATCTGTTAGAATGGCTATTACCAAAAAGACAAGAGATAACGAATGTTGGCAAGGATGTGAAGAAAAGGAAACCCTTGTGCACTGTTGATAGGAAATTAAATTGGTGAAGCTACTATGGGAAACAGTATGGAGTTTGCTCAAAAAGTTAAAAATTGAACTACCATATGATACAGCAATTCCACTTCTGGAATATATGTGAAAGGAACAAAAACTCTCTGTCAAAAAGATATCTGCACCCCAGTATTCATTGCAACATTACTTAAAATGGCCAAGACATGGAAACATCCTAAGTGTCCACCAAAAGATGAATGGATAAAGAAGATGTGGCATATATATGTTATATATATAACAGGATATTATTCAGCCATAAAAAAAAGAAAATCTTGCCATTTGCCACAATATGGATGGACCTTGAGAGCATTATGTTAACGGAAATACATCAGAGAGACACAGACAAATACCCTATAATCTGACTTATATGTGGAATCTAAAAACAAAGCAAAACTCCAAACTCTGAGATATAGAGAACAGATTGGTGGTTGCCAGAGGTGCCTATCCTTATGAAGAGATAGGTGAAATGGGTGAAAGTTTTCAAAAGGTACAAACTTCCAGTTATAAGATAATTGTCACAGGGATGTAATGACAGCACAGTGACTATGTATACTGTATTGTATATTTGAAATTTGCTATGGAAGTAGATCTTAAAAGTTCTCATGACAAGAAAAACATGTGTCACTATATGTAGTGATGGATGTTAACTAGACTTATTGTGGTGATCATTTCATATATATAGAAATACCAAATCATTATGTTGTATACCTGAAACTAATATAATGTTGTATATCAATTATTCTCAACAACAACAAAATTTTAAAAATTGCTTAATAAGTAGTACTAAACCAAAGCAACATTTCTCAAAGATGGAATGTGGGTAGCCTACATCACTATCAGTAGGACATTTGATAAAAAGGATGCCTCCCACAACTAATCTCAGACCTATTAAATCAGAATCTCTTGGATTAGTGCCTGGGATTCTAAATATTTAGACTTATCCCATGTAATTATTATGGATGGGAAAGCTTGAGAATGCTTAATGTTGAAAAAAGAATGAATAGTAAGTTCTTCAAAAATACTCTATAAATATTGCTTTTCTTAATTAGTTTTTGATTTGTAAATACGAATTGCAGAGGGTTGGAGTGTTTGATGACGATCAGTAATTCAGGTACTATGTGTTACTGATTAGAGATGGTTAAATATGTATTAGAAATCAAGTAGCCAGATTACAGAGCTGAAATCCCTACCCAGAAATTAAGGAGCATGAAAAAATTCTCATCAGTATGGATGATCATCCCAACCCTAATATGATTTGCCCCTAAATACAATTCCTTTTCATTTTTATAAGAACCTTATGAAGAAATATTCTTATCAACATTGTTAAGAATTAGGGCTGTTTTTCAAGATTTACTAAGTACAGAGCCCAAGGGTTTTTCACTAAAATTGATTCAAATATTCAAATAGATTCTGACTATAAAAATATAAACTTATATGTTCTAAATGTTAAATAGAAAAATTTTATCTTAATATAAAGATGAAATAATACAGAAATATAGAAATAAAGATGAAATAAATATAAAAGAATTTAGGGTATATTTTACAAATCCTTTACTGTGGGTATCCAATACTTATTTCCTTTTCTTAACAGCAAATTGGTATTCTTTCAGGGATTAATATTTTCAAATTATGCCCAGTCTTGATGGGATTGTTGAAAAAACTTTTCTATTTTCTCACTACAAAAATTACAGAATACTTCGAGATTTTCTCCACTAGACTCATAGTCTCAATGCCAACGAGTGCTCAGGCAATAGAATTCCTCTCTCTAGTCTAGGGACTGAGAATCTAGAAAAAGTGGTGCAAGGAAAAATAAGTTACTCACAGCCTGATGTCAAGTTGTTCCAGTAACCTTCTGGAGCTACCACATTCCTGTTTTCAAGCCTATTTCTTCTACTCTAGTCAAATAAATGTGTTTTAGGGACAAATTCTTTTAATAGGTGTGGTCAAGGGTTAGCATGCTGGAATTATCATAGGAATTAATTGTTTCAGTTAGGAGTTGATTTATAAGCTGAATGTATCATTGTCTATGTTTATGACCTACAGATATATGTCTACATCTCTAACTCTAAATTGCATACCTACTCATGGTTTATAAATGTTGATATGGCCCAAAGTGTGGAGGGGAAAGAGAAGGAGAAAGCATTTAATTTTTTCAATAATGATGTTGGTATTTTCTTTAGAAACCAGAAGTCAAACTCTGATACTGCTGCTGAAAGTTCTGTGTTGATATTAGTGCCATCTGTTAAATCATTTTTTGTGATTTATTGAGGACATATATTTCAAGAAATAACTGCTGTTTTTTCAGACAAACAATATTTAATTGTCTTTAATTAATGTTCAGGCACTATAAAAAAGCATGTTAATATATAATAATGGATGATAATCACAAACAAACACTGAGGTAGCAGGGATTTTCTGATATATCAATGTTTTTACGGGAAATTATTTTTTCTTTTCCTTTTTGAAGATAGACTTTTCCGTTTAGAAGAGATATGAAAGATGCCATCTTAATCATTACAATAAACTCTCATATAAACAATCATTATTCCATGTGGGCATGTTACTCTGAGAACAAATTTTTAGGATACAGACCCATGAGGACAGTAAACTGCAGTAAATATTCCATGTTTTTTTTTAATGATGTAGCAAATTTTATTGTTCATTGTCTTACCTGTGTTATCACCCTGCTTTATAATTTTCAACTGAAATCCCAGGTATATATGTATAGTATCTTATATGGTTTTTTAGAACAGGTAAATATCACAGCAGAGATTTTCCATTTCTCTTTTGAGTTTCATTTGTAAAATGATTTGTGTTTCTATACAAATAACTATTTCTTCAGAAATACTTTTAAAACATAATGGGTACATGTCATTCTACTGTTTAAAATCTTTCAATGGCTTCCTGATGCATTTAAGATAAAATTCATAGATAAAGCCCATAGTATGGACTTTGACAATTAGCATAATCCAGATTTTAACTAGTATAGACTCTCTAAGGACTCCTTTCATTGTGTACTTTCCTTTTGCTCACCACATATCCTGTTAACCTGGTGTTCTTTCAGTTACTCAAACTCCCAGTATGCTTGCTACTTTAAGCATGTATTATTCACATTACCTGGAATGTTTTTACTCCCATTTTTCTCCTGGTATCAGTTCTCAGACATAATGTTCCCATGCTATTCATGCAGAAAATAGTTATGAACGCTTACTAAATGCCAGACACTCTTCTAGTCACTAGTAATCCAGTAGTGAATACAAAAGATAAAGTCCAGGCCTACCTAGAGCTTATATTCTAGTACACTAGAAACAATACATTGGTATGAATAGAATGCCAAGAAGTGATAAGAGCTATGGGAAAAAAAAACACACAGCAAGATAGAAAATAGAATGGAAATAGGTACAATTTTAAATAGAGTGTTTAGAGAAGGCCTTCTTACGAAGGTTACATTTGAGCAGCAACCTAAATCACAAATCTGGAATAGAGTGATCCAAGAATAGAGAATGGCATGGCAAAAATGCTGGAGAAAGAATTAGTATTATATTTTCAAAGATGAATAGGAAGGCCAGTAGGGATAGAGCCATAGGTGGTATAGACAAGAGGAAACTAAAGACTACATTATGTAGGTTCCATTGTCCATATGTTGTATTTTGTATTTATAATTTAAATTCATTGGATATTTTAAGGAAGAAAGTGGTATGATCTGAATTATCATTAAAAAGCATCACTGTGGCTACTAAGTGATAGCCTCTGAGAGATTTAGTAGACAGCTCTTGTCATATAACAAATCACCTCAAAAATAAAAGTACAGTGGAGGAAGAAAGAAGCCAAGGATGGTGAGGTGGCATACAAAATGGTGACTTACCATGACAGCACATGAAACAAAAGTTTCTAAGATGAGGAACAAGGCAAGGGTACTCACTCTAGCCACTTTTATTCAGTATGGTACTGGAAGTTCTAGCCAGAGCAATTAGACAAGAAAAAGCAAAAGGGCATCCACATTGGAAAGAAAAAAATTATCTCTGTTTGCAGATGACATGATCTTGTATGTACAAAACTAAAGATTGCACACACATACAATTAGAAGTAATAACCAAATTCAGCAAAGTTGCAGGATACAAAATCAGCATACAAAACTCAGTTGCATCTTTACACACTAACAATGAACTATCTAAAGAATAAATTATGAAAACAATTGTACTTACAATAGCATAAAAAAGAATAAATACTTAAAAATAAACTTATCTAAAGAGGTAAAAGACTTGTACACTGAAAACTACAAACATTGGTGAAAGAAATTAAAGAATACACAAATATAGTAATAAAAGCCAAATAGACAAGTGCGACTATATCAAACTCAAAAGCTTCTGAATAGCAAAGGAAACAACAAAGTGAAAAGACAATCTACAGAATGGAGAAAATATTTCAAGCCCTGTATTTGATAAAAGGTTAATATCCAAATTATATAAAGGGACCCCTACAACTTAATAGCAAAAAAGAACAAAACCACAAAACAACCTGATTTTTAAAATGGGCAAAGGACTTCAAGCAATATTTCTCCAAAGAAGACATACAAATGGCCAATAGGTATATGAAAATATGCTCAATATCACTAATTATCAGGGAAATGCAAATAAACCATACAAGATATCACCTCACACGTTAGGATGGCCATTATAAAAGAAACTCTTGTGTACTACTGGTCAGAATGTAAAATGGTGCAGCCACTATAGAAAACAGTATGGTAGTTATTCAAAACATTAAAAATAGAAGTACCACATGATTCAGAAGTTCCACTTCTGGATGTAAATTCTAATATGTCACAGGAGGACAAATACTGCATGATTCCACTTATATGAGGTACCTAAAATAGCCAAATTCATAGAAATAGAGAATATAATGGTTGTTGCCAAAGGTTTGAGGGGGATGGAAATGGGGAGTTGCTCTTCAATGGATTTAAACTTCAGTTATTCAAGATGAATAAATTCTAGAGATATGCTGGACAACATTATGCCTATAGCTAACAATATCATATTTTACACTCAACACTTTGCTGAGAGTAGGACTCATGTTAAAATTTACCACAATAATAATTTAAAATGCTAGTTAAGAATGTAAGTGATGATATGAAAAAAGTTAATGTGATAGTGCCTGGTAGAGTTCAAATTTTGTAGAAGGGTAGTATTAAAAGAAATGGACCAGAAAGAGGGGGTAGTCACAGAGAAGGATGATTTCAGTTGATGCCTGAATGTGGTGACATTATTGGTAGTGTTTAAGATATGAATGTAGGAGTCGAGAGTTGAGAAAAGGTTAGGAATAAGATCACTGTAGGTGAGGAAGTCAAGAAAATAGAAGACCAGGGTGCTGGGACAATCAGAATGGATAATAAAATCACAAGGCCTGTGTAATAATGAATAAAAATCTAGAAAACAGAATTCAAATGTCTTCAAGAAAGAGAGCATAACAGGGAGAATAGTGTATATTTGCAATGTGCAGAGAGAGTTGGTATCATGTGTTTTAGAGTAACTAAATTTCATTGGAAAGAAGGGAAAACATTGATTGATCTGGAAATAGAAATAAAAAGCAAAGATAGATGACATAGGTGGTTGTGGTGGGGTTGGGGTTATGTGTCACAAGCATGATGAAATCAGTGCATCTTCTCCCTTCAACATATAATGGGGTCTCAATAAATACCTACTGAATGAAAGAATGCTAAGTATAAAAATGAATCAATTCAGATGAAAGAGAAGGGGCTCCGGCCTTGTCTTAGTTAGTTTGGGCTGCTAATAACAAAAATACCATCGAGTGCGTGGCTTAAACAAACATTTATTTCTCACAATTCTGGAGGCAAGGAAGTCCCAGATCGAGATGGTGACAGATATGGTGTCTTGTAAGTCTGCTTCCTCACTAGACATCATAGGCCATCTTTTTGCTGTGTCCTCAAATGGCAGAAGGGGCTAGAGAGTTCTCTGGAGTCTCTTTTATAGGGGTGCTAATCCTATTCATAAGGGCTCCACACTCATGACCTAATCACCTTTGAAAGGCCTCATCTCCAAATACCATCACATTGGGGGATTAGGATTTCAACATAGAAATTTGGAGCGAACACAAGCCTGAAACTCTGATATTAAGAAAATTTAGATATAATTTGTTTCTTACTAATAAAAAATGTTTAGGCTAGATTTGTAAGTATGATATTTGTTGAAAATAGTACTATTTGTAATATTATTATCACATTCAGTTCTTTAAAGATATTGGCAGTTGTATAATTGAGAATACTCTATGACCATAAAACAAGCAACTCTTTCTAATTTTAGTTCCTAGTACTCCCTGGAATTTCAGCCAACACTAGTTATTCTGAAAATGCACACTTTTGTATCTTCTTTACCTATTTTTATATATTTAAATGTATTTTAAAGTTGTAAGCTTTTTTATTGAGTATCTTCATATTGTTACAGTAATATTCTAAATATCATTTTATTGCTTTTGTGATTTTTTGATAGAGTCTATTAAATACATTAGTAAGATTACTATAGTACTAATGACCTTTTTTTATTCCTGCCTTTACAAGTTTTATTATTTTCTTCTTCTAATTTTTGTCTTAGCATTCTAAAACCCATGTCCTTATTATTAAAATGATATGGATATTATGTGCATGTTTAAAATATTCTTGAGTTTATTTAGGAAAACAGTATCAATAAAATATGCTTCTGTCCTGATTTTCAATAAAATTATTTAAAATAGTGAAAAGGGAATTCAGATAAATTATCATATGGAACTTTTAAACATACTGAATAATATTCTCCTTTCAGTGGCATTTGCTCCTATAAACAGAACTTTTGCTGACACCTGTGGATGTTACTGTTTGGCTAAAAGAAAAAGTGTAGAATGGATTACAAAATTATGAACTCTTGAGATCAGGAACATAGGGAGGCAACCTATGAAGATAGGGCAGTTGACAGCAGACAGAATTTTAAGAAAGTTGGAGGAAAATTATTGAGCTCTACTTTAGGTAGTTTTCTTAAAGAAAATTTAAAAATCTTATGCAGATATTTTATAGATAATAGAAAGTAAGTGAAAGTCTACAAGCTGATGTATTCCTCTGGGAAAAGTAATATGTTATAACAATGTGAAAGACATAATATGCTGTACAATTCAACAAAGCCAGTGGGAGACTGTATTGAGTACACTGGCCTATGCTTAAATCACAAAATCAATAAAGATTTGCCTCTGTATGGGAAGGCCTTCAGAAGATGAATTTCAGGGTACTAACACTAAATAATTATTTTTTTATCTACAGTATACTGAAAATAAAATAATTTTGTAGGTGGTATAGAAAACATCTTTCAATATTAAAAACATTTGGAAGAATATTTAGACAATCAGTTTTAGTAAACACTTATTAAATAACTAATGTGTATGTAAGACTACGCTAAATCTTTGGATGTAGGACATTTTCGTTTTCAATTCGTATTTTGTCCTTTGCTAATAAAAACCCCAAAGGTACAATAGAGTCATAATCATTGAAACTCCTCTTTCAGCCTGGGTTTTTTTCCTACTTATCTCATATGATTTTAAATATGTTGTTATATAACTTATTTTTTCTTGCATAAAATGAATTTATCCTGAAGTTGAAATACTGTGTCAATCATGCTGTTAGATATTCTTCAAAATGCAATATGCGTTTACCAGATAAAAGAAAAGGAAGTAAACCATTTGCAAGCACTCTAAACAAACTTCCAGACATTATTTCATGAGCACAATCAACTCATTAAGGCAACATGGAATGAATTAAGATATAGATCAAAATGACTATGATAAGAGCTTTAAAATATGCATTTAATATCAGCAGCCTTAAAATACTATTACAATGATCTTACTGAGCAATGACTAAATTTTTACATATTCAATTATTTGGAGCATAAAAATAATTCTAGAAATATTTTATGGAAGATAATTGGGTGATACATGGGAAACACAACTGGTTTTTCACCACTATGACAATGTTATAGAAAAGATACTTTTCTGCCACTCAGAATCCATCCTTCCTCTTACTAATGCATGCACATGCAGATGTGCCCTCTAAGACACAGAACATACTAATAAAATAATAACAAAAAGAGAAAGCAAAATATGAAACAGATGTGAATAGGCCTAGAAATAATCCTTATTTATACACAAAGACAATCTAACATTTAATAATTTTGTTTTCATTTTTAATAACATCCTATTTATTTTGGAAGATTTTTCCTGTCAAGGGGAAAATCTATTTTTAGTACAATATCAAAAATGCCATTCAGGAGCAAAGAAAATTGAATATGAAAATAGGCAATATCAGTAGCTATTAGCCCAAGTGGAATTACATTTCCATATTCTCTATTAATTAGTTGTAAAAGTATATTACTCAATCACAAAGTCTCTTTGCTGTACATTAGCAGTGCATATTTGTAGATTTCATTTTATTTGTGTTAAGAATATTTATAAATTATGTTCCTGAACAGTCTTGAACATGAATTAAAGTAAGTTCCCATTTAACACCAAGTTATTCTTTTACATTTAACCAATCATAATAAGTGGACATGGTTAATTTATAAGAGGAGATGGTTAATTTATTTGTTTTATAGTTGTATTTCATTTGACCTCTGTACAGCTTGTTATACAGCATATTTATATTTATACAACATATTTAATGTCTTTGATGTGAGATTTTTAGAAATGTATAATAACTTCCTTTAAAATAGCATGAAGTACTTTTCAGGTGACCATGTATCACCTCAATACTATTAGAGAGTTGGAAGTAATGACAGTTTAAATTCAGCCACTAAAACATTTTTTTAAAAGTTATTATAAGTTCCCTTATTAGCTATGCTATTGTGTTGAAAATCTTATGACATCTGTCAAATGCCATTATATTTTTTGCAAACAGATACAACATCTAACCACTGTGGCCGTATGAATATTACTGAATGTAGTTGCCTGGAATTTGGAACAACTTTTTAAAGGTTTTTTTCTTTTAATTCTAGGTCAGTGCATCTTTTCATCAATCATCCATTTACTATAATAATGGCATCTGTAAACATGCTGACAATCTATTGTCATGCCATAATATGCCTTGACACATTTATATGTGTGTGTTTTCTCAACATGATTTACTATTCAAAAGAAAGAGCAGAAATATTCATTGATAAATCAAGGAAGCATATCTTTATTTATGATGCCTCTTTCCAAGGTAAGTATTGAGATCTCAACTACCTAGGGACTTTTCCTAAACAATTTGCACATAGTCAAGCCTATCACTCTGAAGTAAGATGCTTAAGTGTTTTCAATCAGATGAGCTTCTGGATTGCTACACATTTTAAGACTCTTTATTACGGCAAATATTTAGTGTGCCTGTTTTGTAGTATCACAGATAAAAGTTTACATTGTATAAATGTAGCTTTTTCCCACTGGACAGCTAAAATACTATACAGAAAATGCTATCAAATTTTAGAAATCAGATGGTTCTCAAAGTGAATAGATTAGTTAGAAAAACAAGCTATTATTCAATGATCAACCAGAATAGATAATAATGTTTTGCTGTTTCCTGATTTGTGAATGGCCATGTTATTAGGTCCTATGAAAAATATTAAGAGTAACTAAAATTTATACAGAAGGGGGAAATACAGGGCAAATACATGTTAAAATGTAGGACGGAAAATTTGCCAAATGCCTATAGAAGAAATTATGTACTTAAGTTCTGAAAGAGACATTGAGCTCATTGAGATGACTATCTTTAGTCATTGAGATGACTAAAGTCCAATAATTGTCAAAACAAGTGCACCTACCAGGGATTTTTAAATAGGTATTTTAAAGTTTGGAGGAGAAAATGGTTGGGGAAAGGGTGGAGTTGATTCCAGTCTAGAGCAAAGACTTACACAAAGTTCAAGAACAAACACTCAAAATGTATCAACAGGAAAACAACCATGTTAGCTGGTCTGGAAGGGAACTTTTGCACAGATAGTAATGAAAGGTAAGTATAATTACATGAGGGAGCTTAAGAGGAAACACAGCTTACGTTTGAAAAGAGGCACTAAACATCTTGGGTTTGAAAACAGCAAGAATGTGCCATTTATCAAGAAAAAAATAAAATTTACACCTACATAGTTTACAAATTTGATATCCTGTGTAGAGTTTTCAGTTAGATCATCTCGTAGTTGACACCCACTGAGCTTGGGTGGTCGAGGCTATCAAATGTTCTCTCAATGCCAAAGAACTACTCTCCCCTCCCTGGAATGGGAATTTGGGAAGTACAGGGGTGGCAATGCTAATTAGTGACTTTTGATAGGTGCATGAAATGTAGGCTTGGCAATTTTCCTTGGAGAAGTGATAAATGAATCATGGATCAGTTATTTAATGTGTTTTATTAATACAATTAAGACACTGAATTGACTAATGATTTTCAATAATGTAATACTTTATATTTGCGTCTAATTTTAGGAGCTTTATGGGCTCTAGAGAATTGTTTGGCTCAATATCATATTGAGGGGAAGAAATAGGGATTAACATTGGGTAGAGAAAGATATTAATACGAACTAAATCTCTAAAAAAACTAAATTCAAATGTTCAATTCACAAGCAAGATTCTTTATTAAATGTTGCAGTTCTTCAATGCCAAGTCCTAGTCTATTTCCTTTTCATTTTACATCCTCTCCTAGAGTGATCTCATCCATGCCCATTATTGCCAATGACCACTTGTAAGCATATTATTCACATATTTTATCTCCAGCCCAGGGATCTCTCACGAGTTTTGTACTTGGCATTTTGGCATGGATCTCTCAAAGGCACTTGAAGCTGAACAAAAATAAAACATAAATTCATGATCTTCTCCACACCCATTATTTTTTTCTCTTTCATTGTTTTGAGTTGTACTTAATGGCAACATTATTTATTTTAAAATGCAAGACATTTAAGAGCTTGGATTAAATGTCACATCTGTAACTTTTGTTACAAAGTATACTTTAATGCATTTCAGACATTTTGTTCAGGATAATTGCCCTTATATCTTTATGTATATCCTTTAATTTTTGTTTCCTCAGCAAATTTCTGTTAGTTTGAAAATGTTTTGTTTAAAATGTTATTGGGTTCTAACTTTTGAAAGGTATTTTAACCTCATATCATATCTGATGTTGACATTCATTTTCTCATAGTGTGCTGAAGATGTTACTCCATTGTATTCTGGCTTCACTATTTCTATTGGAAAGTTCAGGAGTCACTTTAATATCAATTCCACAGAAGTTAATCGTCTTTTGTTTTCTGGCTGCTTTTAGAATTTTCTTTTTGTGTTAGGTGTTCTATATTTTATTTTGTTGTATCTAGGTGTGTATTTCTCTTTATATTTTTGAGGTGATTCAGCAGCCTTGTCGAATCACTGGCATATTGTACTTAATTATTTATGAAAAATTCTCATCCATTTTCTTGAATATTCTATCTCTTTCATTTTCTTTCTCTTTTCCTTCAGAAGCCCCAACTGGATGTATATTACACATTCTCTCTGCTCTCTCTGTCTCTACTCAACGTGTTCATGTTTTTAACCTCTTTGTTTCTCTGGTATAATTTGGATTACTTCTTTATATCAATTTTTCAGGATATAAATTCCCTGCAGCTTCTTGTAGTCCACTGTTAATACTATTTATATAAAATTGCTCTGTTTAATTTGTAGGATTTTTACATGCATTTACATTGTATTCATATATGCTTGCAAATTTTTAACCCCTGACCCTTTACTCATATTTTTAATTTCTTCTTATTGCCTTAAACATATTTTTAACATTATGCTTGATAATTTCAATATCTGAAATCTTTGTGCATCTCAGCTTTGTCTTTTTCTTTCTGTCATTCATGATGGCTTGTGTTTTGTTTGTTGTTATTATTTTTGTTTCTTTGTTTTTGCCACTGTGATTTTGTTATTCTTGGAGCATTATCTCTAGAAATTCCTGCAGGCAGCCATTGAAGGTGAGAATCTTAAAAAAAAATTGTATTTGCGGGACTTCCCTGGTGGTGCAGTGGTTAAGAATTGCCTGCCAATGCAGCGGACACAGGTTCGAGCCCTGGTCCGGGAAGATCCCACGTGTTGCGGAACAACTAAGCCTGTGTGCCACAACTACTGAGCCTGCGCTCTAGAGCCCGCAAGCCACAACTACTGAGCCCACGTGCCACAACTACTGAAGCCTGCGTGCCTAGAGCCCATGCTCTGCAACAAGAGAAGCCAGCGCAATGAGAAGACTGCGCACCGCAACAAAGAGTAGCCCATGCTCACCACAACTAGAGAAAGCCCGCACGCAAGGAAGACCCAACACAGCCAAAAATAAATAAATAAATTTATATATATATATATATATATATATATATATAAAATTGTATTTGCTTTGCTTTAAAAAGCATCTGGGAGCACTACAATTTTAACTAAATTCTCTCCTTGAAGTAACATGACCTCGTATTTAGGATTCCTTAAGTGAACTTCCCTCCCTTCATCAGTAAATTAACCTCCAGTATCTTGTTTCTTTCTCCCTATTTGAATACAAAACATAATTATTAACACATATCCTGGATGATGTGCTTTTTATTAAAGGCACTTGTTTCAAACTATCAAAGCCATAAGGATTTAGTTAGGCTCTAAGTGGAATACCTGAAATGATTAATTGAGTGCACTGGGTGACTAAGAAAATGTAAACAACGCCCTCCCTCCCCTCTTTTAATTGAAAATAATATAATGCTGTGCCCTACCTCCTGGTGTTTATAGTTAATTTCAGTTCAATGTTGAGTATGAGAACAATAATCTCACCATATGCAAACAAAAGCATAAATATAAATAAAGTTAAAGGCACAGAAAGGACTGTTTACCAAAATTCTTTTGAAGTCAGTTAGGAAAATACCCTATAGTACTCAAACTTCTATTCCAGTATATAGCATAAAAATACCTTCTGAAGTGTTGTCTGGGTCTGCTCATCCGGTACATACACAGTATAAAATTTAAGAACTCTTACTGTAGATGAACAGAGCAGTTATTTCTCTGCACTCTAAGTGTGATTTCAATATTCTGATATACTAAGTACTATCAAAATACACCATTTTAGAAAATGTTTTCTAAAGGCCACCTTGTATTTAACTTAACTAATGCTGTGGTTAATAGCTAACTATGCAACCACTTTCTCTCTCTTTACAAGTAAATCTCAAAATCCTCTATTTGCAAAAGGTCAACATAGGATCAGTATAAAAACAAAATAGTAATTGAATATAAATAAGAACTGTACTTTTTTGTCTTTTAAGTTGCTATAAATTACTTTATGATATTAGATCAAAAAGGCTTTTTTTCATGAATTGCTAGCTGTTTCCCTGTTTATGTTAATTGTAAGACAAATTCTGCGCAATTGGCTAATAGAGCTTTTTATTAATAATATGTATTTTTTCTATTTAAGAAAATAATTCTACTTGATTCAGAAGTCAAAGAAAACTGAGAAAAGCTCAATTAAGAAAAAATGACCTAAAATACCAATATACCAGAAGAATCATCTCTTTGGAGTGAACCCTTCTAAAATTTTGCCCATGTCTATGACATATAAAGATAGTTAAACTGTATAAACTATGTAATACATAAACATATATATATATAGTGCATAAACACAGATCTCAAAACCTACCACTCAGCATATATTATTTATAATTAGCTTTTTCAAAATACACATGTACACATATGTACTCAAAATACAGTTCATACAACTGTTATTTCAATGTTTTGATAAGCAACAGCAAATAAACATCATGATCCTTTAATTTTGTATGTTTAAACATACTTTTAATGATCATAGTATCTTCCTACCTAGTCTAAATGATTTCCACATTTTACACTCTCTCCTTATTACTATAAATAATTCAAACCTTCCAAAGGCAGTGCATTCTGGAGCATGAATTTTTATCTTATCTTTAAACTTGGGTGCTGATCAATGTCCAATATATATACAGAAGCCTTGAGAGACTAGACAATGTCAGAGTACCATAAGTTCCAATGATAGCTACCATTTCTATGTCACTTTATATTTTATACAAAAATTTTTACAATCACTATTTAATAATATCTCTGAGGTAGATATTAATAGTAGCAGAACTGTATGGATTTAGGATAGAAGCAGACCTGGTTGAAATCAGCACTGAAACTTTCTGGTTCTACAGTCTCTGATAAGTTTATTAGTATCTTAGATCCTGTTTCCCCCTCCTTAAAATAGGATATTACCCATCTCCTGTATTCATTAGAGTGAATTAAAAGTGCATATGTGAACTGCTAGCATAAGTACTCAGTAAATGTCCTTTGTTATGACCTGCCTTTTTTCCAGATGAGGAAATGGAAGTATGGAGAGATAAAAATCACATATCAAAACTTACTCAGTGGTAGTACCAGTAAAGTTGAACCTTGAATCCCAGTCTTTTGCATTGCACGCCATTTTCAAATATTGCCCTTTTAATGTTTAGTACTCTCCACTGACAGGCGGTATGACAGAGAAATGGTAGGTCTAATTGTGGCTCTCAGCTTGAAATTGTAGAAAGAGGAGAATTTCAGTGTTTAAATGGTTCATAAATATAAGAAGGGATTAACAGAAATGGAATAAAAAACAAAAAATGAGAGTATTTAGTTTTAATGCTGGTTTCAAACACATTGTCCTAAAAAAATTTGCAAGGGTAGGAGAGATTTTGTATGTATGTCACTCTGTCCAATACCAAACCAATTCTGCACAACATTTTTCATCAGAATATACATGTTTGTTCAAATTCTTGATTTGGAATATTTTGCCATGTATTATTACAGCTTAAATTTTTTTCTATATTACTCTAAGTATTGAAAATATATTTAATGTGATATAATTTAATGTGAAATATAGAAAAAAATTCTAATTCTCTGGTAAAATGGATTAATGGAGTCTTGACTAAATTTGACAATGGATTATCTCTTAAAGAGGTGTTAACTGGCCTTATTTTAAAAGCAGAGATCACTTTAAAATTAGATTTAAAGTACAGATCTAAGAAACTACATACTCAGGCAAAAACTATTTGTCAATACTGAAGAGAAAACTGTAATAAGCTTCAAATAAATAACGAGTCTTCTAAAGCTGTCGGTCAGCATGACTGAGATCTAAAAATCCATCTAACCCATCTAAATAGGGATCTGTGCCCCTCAGAAAACATATTTGCCCTATATGCTTACGTTGGGTGATACAAAGACTCAGTTGTCTAGTTTTTACTATAAAAAAATGTTATCATAAAAAAATGCTATAAAAAAATGTTATAAAAAAATGTTATAAAATAATGTTTACTATAAAAAATGTTATCATGATTTTGAACCTCCCTATAGCTCTATATTCATTCTTAACTTTATTAAATGCAGAAAAAGCAGAAAGATAAGGGAAAGAAGCAAAAAGCTCAACTTGGTAAAGCAACAACACATGTGGTGGCCCTGTGGAATCATCATTAGCCAGGATGTGGTCCTCAACGTTTCCAGATTTGAAACTCTATTTTTGGGTATAACCAGACTGGATCTGGTCTGAAGAGGCTGAATCATGCTAATTAACAAGATAATGATGTATAAAGCAGATTCCAATTCATTACTTAACTGTGGAAGTTATATCTTTCCCAGAAAATTCATGTTCTCCTAACCCACAATGCTTTATGTTATGTGATCAAGATCACAGGGCAACAAATTCATAATCAGAATCTGTCAGTTGTGTTTGAACATAGTAGCCCAATAAAGGGATACACATGGTTGTGAGCAGAAGGTCTCAAATGGAGCTGATTTGATGGTGAGTCAATCTTCAACACACCTGGGGAGATAATATATCTGCTTCACTTCATTCTCACCCTAACACTTCATAGAAATTCAGGGGGGGGAAAAAAAACACAATTTTTTAAAGAATTCATATACTGTGATCAGCATGTGAAGTTTGAAAAATTTCTTTAGGTGATTCTGATATGCAGTTTGAGAACTGGTTTTGAGAGATATTTCTTCCAGGTCATGGGGAAACCTGATTAAAATATTCTCTAACATAGGATAGTTATTCTAGTATAGTCATACTAATCTCTGCCAGATTGTCAGGTCATACCTTACCTGATCAGCATTTGATAAACCTGATAAACATCTCACTTTTATGGCACAACATTCCTTTTTATTGATTATTTCTTAACTTCATTTTATAGATGATGGATTTGAAATAAAATATGTTCAGTAACTTGGTCACTGACACATTGATAGTAAGTACCATAACTAGGATTCAGACACTTGTCTGCTTAAAACTTAAATCCTTACAACCCACTTGCCCTCACTAGGAATAGTGTTCGATGAAACAAGTTATTTCACTGAGTACTATTTTTTACACCTGACAAATACTCTCCATATTTATTTACATATTTTCTGTAGACATCATCACGTGATTTTTTTTCATATAACACTATAATTGACATTTTGGTCATGTTTTAATTCTGATGATAAACCTTAGTTGGAGTCCAGGAACTCCTAAATTTTCATCACATTAAAAGTAGTTTTGGGTGGGAGATTGGCCAAGATGGTGGAGTAGAAAGACCCTGAGCTCATCTCCTCTCATGAGCACACCAAAATCGAAACTATTTGCAGAACAACTATTGATGAAGAAGACCAGAATCTACCAGAAAAGATCTTCTACAACTAAAGACATGAAGAAGGAAACACAATGAGACAGGTAGGAGGGGTGGACTCATGATATAATCAAGTCCCATACCCCGAGATGGGCAACCCACAAAATAGAGGATAATTATATTGCAGAGGTTCTCCTCCAGGAGTGAGAGTTCTGAGCCCCATCTTGGGCTCCCCAGCTTGGTGGTCCTGCATTGGGAAGAAGAGACCCCAGAGCATTTGCCTTTGAAAGCCAGCGGGCTTAATTTCAGGAGTCCCAAAGGACTGGGAGAAGTAGAGACTTCATGCTTAAAGGGCGCACACAAAATCTTACACACACTAGGACCCAGGGCAAAAGCAGTAATTTGATAGAAGCCTGGGCCAGACCTACATGCTGTTCTTAGAGAGTCTCCCAGAGAGGCAGTGGGGTGACTGTGACTCACACTGGGGACACAGACACTGGAAGAAGCCATTTGGGGGAGCTCCTTCTAACCCACATGGACACTGTGCTGGTAGGCACCATTGTGCTATACTCTCTTTAGTTCATGAGCTCCAAAGCCTGGCTCCACCCAACAGCCTGTAGATGTCAGTGCTTGGACACCTCAGGCCAAGCAACTAACTGGGTGGGGACACAGCCCCACCCATCAGCAGACAGGATGATGCCTAACGACTTCCTGAGCCCACAGCTGCCTCTATACATGGTCCTGCCCACCAGAAGGCCAAGACCCTGCTACATCCACCAGTGAGCAGGCACCAGCCCTGCCCTTCAGGAAGCCTGCACTAGCCTCTGGGCCAGCCTCACCCACCAGGGGGCAGACATCAGACACAAGAAAATCATAACCCCGTAGCCTGCAGACCCACTCTGCCCACAGCAGGCCAGACCTTGCCATCGGACCAGCTGGGTCTTGACCCTGTCCACTAGCAGAACAACACAAGCTTCAGGACAACTTGGACCCCATACCCAACTGTGTCACAAACTGGACACCCACCACCAGCAATCTGACACTAGCTCTGGGAACCCTGGGCCCTGCAGCCAGACTCCAGGACCTGACTCTGCCTGCCAATAGTCTAGCACTAACCCAAGGACCTGGCTTCACCCACCAGTGAGCAGGCAACAGACCCAGAGTCTTCTGGACCCTGACACCACCCACCAGTGAACCAGCACTAGCCCCAGGGCCCCCTGGGGTTCTGCAGTCAGCTACCTCATGACCAGGCCCCACCAACAAGCAGTTGGCAGCCTCTGCACAAGGCAGGGCCTGGCAACCAACTGGACTAGGGGCTAAACAATACTACCAGACTACTCACAGAGTCAGCCTGCTACAACAGGACTCACATGGCCTTCATAGGGAAAACCTCTAGACATTATAGCTTGGTAACAAGGAGAGTGCACTGCTGGGATGCATAGGATGTCTCCTACAGAAGGCCAACGTTGAGAAACATAACTAACCAACCAGATACATAAAAATACAAACAGCAACTTAGGCAAAATGAGGCAGCAGAGGGACATGTTCCAGATGAAGGAACAAGATAAAACCCCAGAAGAAGAACTAAGTGAGGAGATAGGCAATCTACCTGAGAAAGAGTTCAGAGTAATGATTGTGAAGGTGATCAAAGAAATATTATGCTAAGTGAAATAAGTCAGGCAGAGAAAGACAAATACTGTATGACATCACCTATATGTGGAATCTAAAAAGTACAACAAACTAGTGAATATAACAAATAAGAAGTAGACTCACAGTTACAGAGAACAAACTAGTGGTTACCAGTGGGGAGAGGGAAGCGGGGAGGGGCAATATGAGGTTAGGGGATTAAGAGGTACAAACTATTATACGTAAAATAAGCTACAAGGATATATTGTACAACACAGGGAATATAGCCAATATTTTATAATAACTATAAATGGAGTATAACCTTTAACATTATGAATTACTATAATGTACACCTATAATATATTTTACATCAACTATACTTCAATAGAAAAAGCAATTTGGATGGATTACTCTGCTTATAAGCAGAACTGAAAACATACCCAGCTAAGGTTAAACATCAGTAAAACAAGTGATTAATATATTAGCAACCAGACATAATAGAATTGGGTAGGGGCTTGAAGAAGAAATCACTAGAACACACTTCAGAGTACATTTTTGGCCTTAATCTTAGAAGGACAAGTTTGGTATTTCTAAGTGAACAGCATTTCAAATTAATTGTCACTTTCTGATAGCAGAAGAGAAACAGCAGTGTAGAATTCAGCTCTTCTGCAGCATTCTGAACAACTTCAGAAGACAATTTTTCCCCCTGAATTAACTATATACATTGTTAATCTCTGGAAAGCTGTTCACATTTACACAGTTCGATTGTCTATCTTGTGAAATGATAGATATATTCATGTCATTGGGGAATAAGTAGGAGCAAATAGGTTTTTCGGAGACCCACAAGAAGGTAGTTTAATGCCACTTTTATGTATCAATAAAACAAACTCTAGATCTCTAGCAACAATAGATTATTTAAAAACATCTGTACTTTCAGTAGGTTATGTGAACTTTCATTAGGAAGGCTGCATTATGTCTTGTAACAAAATCCAGTGTTAGAAGTACCCTGACAGTATCAGAATTCTCTTTGGAAAGGTTTCTGAAGTTCGTAAAAAGGTAAAGTCTAGGGCATTCTCTCAAGGGCCTCAGTCTCCATTGACTCTGACACCCTTGCCATGAGCGGATACATTCTTTCTTATGGCATTTGAATGCAGCACAATATCAATTTCACATAATTTAAATGAGAACCATGTCTACTGCATTTGTGCTTATGCCGTAAAATCAAGATTCATGAGGGCTCAAGGAGAATCAGGCCATGAATGTGTTATAAGTGAGATTGCTAAAGGCTGTAAAACTAAGGAAGTCATGTTATGGCAGTTTGTGATTCCCATTACAAATACAAATTTGAAAAATATATGCTCTGTTGTTAAAGACTATAATAAATACAAAAATTATATTCATTTAGACTTTTCTAGGATTTGAAAGAAAAACATTATTTCAAAAATCTTCTCCCAAAACTGACTGCCAAATATCAAAAGGTTTGTGATGATTTATAGCTGAGGTATTTTTGTTCTTCAAAATGAAGTGTGTGTGGGCTTTAGTTGTCATTCCTATGTAATTGATCTATACTAAAATATATCTTTTTAAGAAAGAAGACAGTTGCCTTAAGGTATAGCTTTCTGAATTCATACAGACACAAAAGAAAGGTCTCAATTCTCAATTCTACTTCCAGTGATTAAGATACTAACTCTTAGATTTTGTTAAACTTTTACATTTACTTTATTTCCTCTGCCAGAATCATACACTGTTAATCACATAGCTTTTTTGTGGCATTTCTACTAAATAGAATATCCTTGTTACTGAGTGCAGTTTTGTTTTGTTGTTTCAGACACACAAAGTAGCAGAGTGCCTTTTCTTTTTTTGCCAATACATTTTGAATATATTGTAGTGACTTTAAATAATGTATCTTTTATTTCTGTATTTTCCTTTATATGTATGAATAATTATAAACACTGACATTGTACAGATCTTACCAAAACTGCATTTGTTTTATTAGGATTGGTTTGGGGTGGAAGCTATGATACTTTAAGTCATTTTTTATTAATTCTCTGTATATGACCACAGGCAAGTGCTTTAAGTCAACATATTTAGACAAAACATTAAATAATTATATTCTCCATTAAAAATATTTCAAACCAATATACATTGACATATTTAAAATTAATTTCCACTATAAGTGTTTACCAGTGGCACATGCTTGACATCGATAGTACTTAGTTTGATAACGGCCTTTGAATTTTGTAACTGCATATTGTGAAACAGTGTGACCGCTAACTAAAAACTTGATGGTCTTGCTTTGTCAAAATGGTTTAAATGTAAAAAATTCACATGTATAGCCTCTCAGTCTGCACTTCCTGCCCTCTCTTCTGACACCTGTGTCATGGATGGTTGCTCCAAGTCTCTCACCTATAGTCATAATAACCCTGTGCTCCTGCCCAATCCCTTTAACCTAATCACATGATAAACTCTCCTCCATCAAGATGATCTAGTATCATTTTTTTGTTGTTTTGTTGTGTTTTAATGTGTTTCATTACCCACTTCTTTCAAACTCAAGGTTTTCACAACAAGTTTCCTCTGTGTAGACTTCTCTGACCCACTCTTCCCTTGGCTTTCCCTGTTCTTCCAGTAGGTATTTGGTTAAATATCACTTCCTTAGAGTGACTTTCCATGTGTTCTCAATATTGAATCAAGTTTCTCTTGTTATCCCCCCTCAAATTAAACTGCTCTTTTCCTTTATATCACTTACACCATTTATAATTACATACCTATTCAACTATTTGGTTTAAATCTATTTCTTTTACTAAAAAACAAAAGCCAAATGAAACGGAAAAAGGTCCCTGTGGACAAGTTCCATGTGTTTTGGTTTTACCATTGTATTGAATACTCAGCCCAGGGACAAATTGTGAATGAAAGAATGAAATAGTTTTGGTGTGAACATTACCTTGATGGTCAAAACAATGCTCTGTGAAATATCTAGAAAAACTGCTTTATGGATTATACTCAAACATAATCCCTAGGGAGGACAAATAAGCTTAGGAGAGATTAAGACTTTTGATAGTCATTTGAATCCTAGTTATAGTAATTATTAGCTACATAACACTGATGAAATAAACATTTTATTCTAGTTCCCTATCTATAAATGGAAAAGATCCAGCACAGTGCCTCAAATATAATATGTACCAAATAATCAGCAGCTATTAATATTGTAGAAATGTATTACAATAGAACTATACTATAAGATCTTTGTCTTTTCCTAGATTTCACATTAATAACTGAAATAGACTCAAACTATTCAAAATTATTACGCTGGTCACTACTGCTTCAGGCAAGTTATTTAGTGATTTTATCTTACTTGTAATTTCTATTCCAAAATGATGATCTTAACTATAAGTTAATGTTTTGTCAGGATTATGAGGTACTCTATTTTACAGATAGGTTTATAGATCAGGTTTTGCAAATCTGAAAAGACTATTGAAAAAATAAGTTGTGCTTTTTTTTTAAACTATCTTTCACAATGATCACCCTCTTTTTATTGTGTGAGCTTTCAGTGTGGGTGTATGAATGACCTGGGGTACATAACTGTTGAATCTGATGATTTGCTGAGGTGGCAAATGTTCTTCTGGGAATTTGTTTCTTTTTGTTGGGATTTAGCTAAAAAAAAAAATCAAGCTGATTTAAACATGTTTTAACAATGAAGTTTTCTGCAAATTTCATGTTCTTAATCAATGACATATGACCTAATAAAAATGAGAAGTGAAATGTTTAACATTTTTGTTTCAGTAATTGTTTTGTTTTAACATATGTTCCTATAGTTGTTTGGAGAATGATTTGCTGTAGTTTCAGATATTCTACATACTAAACTTTTCTTTCTTCTTTATCCTAATTAAAATTCTCATTTCTGTTGTATGATCCCAGGTAGACATAAAGAAGACAGCAACCTGTATAAATGATTAGAGTAAGATACATTAAGATATTAAATCTTCTCCTACACAGGAGAATGCATTAAAAAAAAAAAAAAGAAAGAATTTAAATCTAATAAAGCTGCTGAAAAGTATCTGTGGGAAACTTTTTCATAAAAACTATCTGATTTACCTTATTATTTTCGGTCCCTTTAACATAAGAATGTATCACTAATGGGGTGTTGCACTTCTGAGAGATTTCTCAGATTACTACCTTATTTTATATAACAAGTACATTATAATGCTTATGTTGAACTTTAACATGAAATTCATAGGTGATTACTTTGAGGATTTGTGAATTCCTTTAGCAAAGCAAAAATAAATACATAAATATTTTTAAAAAATTAAAAAGGGGGAATTTCTTTTATTTTGCATTGTGTAATATATGTTTCTTGGCAAGCCTAAGTCATTAAAACACACACAGGCTGCCACTTGATCTATTTTTTCCCCTCTGAAAAAGAGCTGGCAAATTGAATGTTTTTGGAGACAGACCCGTCAGCACTATACTGAGCTTTCTTTCTTTGGTTCTCTTATCAGACAATGACAATGATTAAAAGTGATGGATAGCAGATGCATTTGAATCTATAATTGAACTTTTTTAAGCATAATGACATTTTCACTCATTTTGAATTGGCTTGTAGGATCCCACTGTTCAGCAACAGCAAACGTTCATCCTAGAATGACTTATCTGTGGTCCTAGGTTGACTCCTCCAAACACTCTTGTTGCAGCTGGCAACCTTTAAATGAGAGACTAAAGCCAAATCAGAAGAGAGCTGAAACTTGTGTCATATTGAAATGCAAGATACGTACCGGCCTCGAAGTACATATTACGCATTTGCTTTTTAGAGGATTATGTTCTTTCCTGCATTGATAGGACCAGATGTTGATGTTAATACATCTGGGAAACACATTTTTCTTTGTTTTGTATCAGATGAGAGGAGGCTGTCAACTCTGGCAAAGTGCCAACTGATGCTTCTTAAGCTGCTGAAGGCACTAGGAAGGTAGACACTGATTAATCACAGAATGGAATTGTGGTGTTTTGGGTTACTGGAACTTTGACCAAGGATTCACATCACTATACATTGCGTTAAGGGAATCCACAATCCTCAGCAATTTTCAGTGAGTACTGGGTGATGTGTCTTTTTTCTGAGATTGTCAGTATATTGCCTAGAGTAGATTTTGAACATGTCAATCATTTGAATTGATGACTGAATTGGATGCAACCAAGATCATTTATCTGTTTTCCTTCTATACACTGAGACTAAGTGCGCTAGTTGTTTGTCTCTGTGAGACAACAGGGTACATTGGGAAAAAAAAGATATATGTATCTGTGTGTGTATATACACACACACACAGGCAATCAGAATACCAGAGTTTTAGTTCTACTGTGAGACTTTGGCTAGTGGCCTTATTTCTCAGTTCTTTGAATTATAAAAGAAGGAAGCTGGCAAAATAATCTGAAATCCTTTGATTTCTAAGAATCTGTGATTTTCTTTACCTCTGACATTAAGACAAAATGGTAAACTTATAGCTCATATGTCTTTTGAACAGAAAACACCATATTTAGATGCTTCACATTTTCTGCCCCTTGTCACTATCTTTCATCCTTCTGTTTTGACATTTAAATTAAAATGTGTTTTCGATTTCATAGAATTTTTAGTATGCATTTTCTTATTTTCTTACACCAAAATCTACAAAAGTATGTATAGCAAAGATTAGTAGTATGTTATTTTGATTAGTTACCATTATTATTTTATGATTCTTCTTATAGAGATAAGGCAATTGAATGGTTAAGTGAATTGTTTAAAATTTCCCAGTTAATAACAGGACTAGAACACAGTGTTGAATCCAGGTCATTTGTTTTAAACATTCAAAGCATATTAGTTGCCTCTTTAAACTTGGATCTAAATAAAGTAATAGCACGAAATTCATTGCTCTGTCTAAATCCTGTCCTCTGGAAAACTGAAATCTAAGGTTCTCAATGTTATTCTTGATCTAGGTAAAGCATATACACAAACTCTAAAAACACTAGAGAAAAACAGATGCAGACAGTAAGCAATAAAATGGGTAACTGCTAACAGCAAAATGAAATATTAGGGAGAATTACAAGCTATAATTACTACAGTATTATTAGTCATATAGAGTTTTTTCACCTTCTGTTAAACAGTGGAATCTTCAAGTAAGATTCAAAGTTCAGAAATCATTTATGAGAAGTTCAAGTAGTAGTTAAAGAAAAGCAAAATTGGAGCTCTAGACTGGTGCTCTCAGGCTAGGTGTTTGCTGCCGAGGGTAAGTTCAAGCCACTCTAGACTGTTTTTTTCATTTACAAAATAAGGATTACACTAAGAAATATTAATTCTCCTTAACTCCAAAGTTTTGTGACATTTTTTTAAAAAAGCTCAGTAGCATTTCCCCTGACCTGGCTCTGATCTTTCTCCCTGACTCCTATGCTCATTGGGTTATTGCTTAAAGTGAATGGAAACTCCAAAGGCACAGAGATCCTGCCTACCTTCTTAATGATGTATCTCCAGCACCTAAAACAGTGACTACTACTAGTAAGGGATCAAAAAAAATTATTCTACTGTAATGAATTAAATGTACTCAGATGTAAGGTATAAAAATAAAAAGCGAGGAGGAGACAAGATGACGAAGCAGAAGGATGTGAGTTCTCCCTTCTTACAGAAACACCAAAATCACAACTAACTGCTGAACAACCATTGACAAAGAAATGCTGGAACCTACCAAAAAAGATATCCTACATCCAATGAAATGGCAGGAGGGGCTCAACTGCAATAAAATCAAATCCCACATATGCTGCATAGGCAACTCAGAAACTGGAAAACAGTTGTTCCACAGAAGTTCTCCCACAGGAGTAAAAGTTCTTAGCTCCACACAGGCTCCCCAGCTTGACGGTCTGGCAATGGGAGAAGGAGCCCGCACAGAATGTGGCTTTGAAGACCAGTGGGATTTGACGTCAGGAATTCCACAGGACTGGAAGAAACAGAAACTCTACTCTTGGAGGGCACACACAGGGTCTTGTGCACACCAGGACCCAGTGAAAAAAGCAGTAACCTCATAAGAGAGTGGGCCAGACTTACCTGCTACTATTGGAGGGTCTCCTGCAGAGGTGGGGGGGCAGCTGTGGCTCACTGTGGGGACAAGGACACTGGTGGTGGCAAGCAGAGAAGAAAAAGAAATAAAGGGAATCCAAATAGGAAATGAAGAAGTAAAACTGTCACTGTTTGCAGATGACATGATACTATACACAGAAAACCCTAAAGATGCAACCAGAAAATAACTAGAGCTCATCAATGAATCTGATAAAGCTGCAGGATACAAAATTAATGCACAGAAATCTCTTGCATTCCTATAGACTAATAACGAAAGATCAGAAAGAGAACCTGAGGAAACAATCCCAGTTACCATCGCATCAAAAAGAAAAAAATACCTAGGAATAAACCTACCTAAGGAGACAAAACACCTGTACTTTGAAAACTATAAGATGCTGATGAAAAAAATCAAACATGACACAGACAGAAAGATATACCATGTTTCTGGATTGGAAGAATCAATATTGTCAAACTGACTGAACTACCCAAAGCAATCTACAGATTCAATGCAATCCCTACCAAACTACCTATGGCATTTTTCACAGAACTAGAACAAAAAATTTAAAAATTTGCATGTAAACACAAAAGACCCCAAATAGCCAAAGCAATCTTGAGAAAGAAAAACATAGCTGGAGGAATCAGGCTCCCTGACTTCAGACTATACTACAAAGCTGCAATCTTCAAAACGGTATGGTACTGGAATAAAAACAAACATGTAGATCAACAGAACAGAATAGAAAGCCCAGAGATAAACCTACACACCTAAGGTCAATTAATCTATGGAAAGGATGCAAGAATAAATAATGGAGAAAAGACAGTCCCTTCAATAAGTGGTGCTGGGAAAACTGGACAGCTACATGTAAAAGAATAAAGTTAGAACATTCTCTAACACCATACACAAAAATAAACTCAAAATGGATCAGAGACCTAAATGTAAGGCTGGACACTATAAAACTCTTAGAGGAAAACAGGCAGAACAAACTTTGACAAAAATCACTGCCAAGAGTAATGAAAATAAAACCAAATATAAGCAAATGGGACCTAATTAAACTCAAAAGCTTTTGCACAGAAAAGGAAACCATAAACAAAATGACAACCCACAGAATGGGAGAAAATATTTGCAAACAATGGGACCAACAAGGGATTAATCTCCAAAATTTACAAACAGCTCATGAGGCTTATATCAATAAAACAAACAACCCAATCAAAAAATGGGCAGAAGACCTAAATAGACATCTCTCCAAAGAAGGCATACAGATGGCCATAAAGCACATGAAAAGATGCTCAACATCACTAATTATCAGAGAAATGCAAATCAAAACTACAATTAGGTATCACCTCACACCAGTCAGAATGGCCATCATCAAAAAGTCTACAAACAATAAAGGCTGGAGATGGTGTGGAGAAAAGTGAACCCTCCTACACTGTTGGTGGGAATGTAAATTGGTACAACCACTATGGAGAACAGTATGGAGGTTCCTTAAAGAACTAAAACTAGAGCTACCATGTGATCCAGCGCTCCCACTCCTGGGCATACATCTGGAGAAAACCGTGATTCGAAAGGATACATGTACCCCAATGTTCACTGCAGCACTGTTTATAATAGCCAAGACATGAAAGCAACCTTAATGCCCATTGACAGAGGAGGAAGATGTGGTACATATAAACAATGGAATATTATGCCGCCATTAAAGAGAATGAAATAATGACATTTGCAGCAACATGTATGGACTGGAGATTATCATACTAAGTGAAGTAAGTCAGACACATAAAGGCAAATATCATATGATATCACTTATATGCACAATCTAAAAAAATGACACAAACTTATTTAACAAAACAGAAATAGATTCACAGACATAGAGAGTGAACTTATGGTTACCAGGTGGGAAGGGTTGGGGGAAGAGGTAGATTGGTAGTTTGGGATTGACATGCACACAGTGCTATACTTAAAATAGATAACCAACAAGGACCTACTGTATAGCACAGGAAACTGCTTAATACACTGTAATAACCTAAATAGGAAAAGAATTTGAAAAATAATATATACATGTATATATATAACTGAATCACTCTGCTGTACACCTGAAACTAACACAACATTGTTAATCAACTATACTCCAATATAAAATTTTTTTTTAATTTTAAAAATAAAAAGCTTAGTAAACTTCTCAGAGAATATATCAGGAAGGCAGCAGAGAATTAACTATTAATAGTTCAAGCCCTGATTCTTGAATGCCTCTGTTAGTAACTGTTGGACCATACTAAGCTTTTCAAGCCTCAGTTTCTTCAACGATGAAATTGGGATGACATTAATACCGACTCCCAGAGAGTTCTGTGATGATTAAATGAGATACTACACGTAATGCTTCCAGAAAATTGTCTATAATAAAAATACCTAAGATTTAGTGAATGCTTACTAAAGACAATAATCTTTCAGAAAATTAGCTATTATTTTTACTTGGGAAAGAGTATAATTTTATCAGTGTATTCACAGTAGATATACAAAAATACAGGCTGACCACCTTATATCATGTTATTCCTTATTCTTGGACCATTCTTTCAGGCAAGCTTCTATCAATTTCTCTTTTCCTTCCCTCAATGATTTCTATAAAATATCACTCAACTTGTGGATTTTCCTATGGTTTTGATACAAAAGGTGATTTCTTCCTTTGTCAGTTTTGCTCTGCACGTAACATAATTTACTTATTCTTCTTTCAGTATATTTGTTAGTTTCATGTTAGGCTTAACCTATAAAATTCCCTCTTTAAAAATTTTTTTCATTTGTTGAAATTTCATGGTAATTTTTAAATTTTCATTTTTAATCTACTTTCCACACTAAGAAGCAATTCATCCTTCCTGAAATCTTCTTTTCTTTGGGTTTCTGTGACATTGGTTTCCTTTGGTTCTCTTATTTATCAGATATTCCTCTTCAACTTTACGTACCTGCTCTACTTTCCTCTTCCCAACTTTTGAGCGTAGGCTTCCCTTATTTTGCAAGCTCTTTTAATCCCAAGACTTCAAATATTAATTTTAGGTAGCTGATGCCAAAATCTATGTCTCTATGTCTCTAACCCTTGGCCCATTCCTGAACTCAGACGTACATTTCTAAAAGCCTGTTAAACATTTTCTCAAAAATCTTATAGATGCCATTCAAGTATTTCAAGCTCAATTTATCCAAATAGGACTCAGCTTATTTTTCAATCCACCCTTTCCCTCAAATATTATCCTATTTCCTAATTTTCAATATTATTTAATGGCATTTTATTCTACTCTGTTCTGCATTTTGTATGTTATTAAAAACCATAAGTGTTTAAACTGACTTAAAATATACAGTTACTTCCATTTGTTTATTCAATAAGTGATAATGACTGTAATAATTTTACTTATTCATCTTCTGGATTATTCTAAAAATATTTTAAAAGGCACCTACAAAGTACCTATTATAGAGTAAAACTAGTTTTAAAAATTAAAAAATGAGTTAAATTGTCATAGTGGTTTCAACCATATGCCTATGGTACAAATGTCATTATAATTTTAATTTTGTTACATAAATGCCCTTATAAGCAAATGTCTGATGTAATAGATACATTTAAACTATAATTGATGTCTTCATAATTTTAATAAACTATACAAAATTATAACTGAAAAATGTCAATAGTTGCAGTTTATGTAATAGGTGGGTTCTAACGTATATATGATTTATGAATTCATTTTATTTATATAGCTTTGATTTATTGAATGATTGGAGTATATTTGCTTTACAATGTTGTGTTAGTTTCTGCTGTATAGCAAAGTGAATCAGTTATACGTATTCATATATCCACTCTTTTTTAGATTTCCTTCACATTTAGGTCACCACAGAACACTGAGTAGAGTTCCCTATGCTATACAGTAGATTCTCATTAGTTATCTATTTTATACATAGTAGTGCATATATGTCAATCCCAAACTCCCAATTCATCCCACCCACCCCTTCCCCCTTGGTAACTGTAAGTTTGTTTTCTACATCTGTGACTCTATTTCTGCTTTGCAAATAAGTTCACCTGTACCGTTTTTCTAGATTCCACATATAAGCAATATTATACGATATTTGTCTTTCTCTTTCTGACTAACTTCACTCTGTATGACAATCTCTAGGTTCATCCAAGTCACTGCAAATGGCATTATTTCGTTCCTTTTTATGGATGAGTAATATTCCATTGTATATATGTACCACATCTTCTTTATCCATTCCTCTGTCAATGGACATTTAAGTTGCTTCTCTGTTCTGGCGCTTGTAAATAGGCCTGCAATGAACATCTGGGTGCAATGTATCCTTTCGAATTATGGTTTTCTACAGATATACGCCCAGGAGTGGGATTGCTGGGTCATCAAAACAGTATGGTACTGGCACAAAAACAGAAATATAGATCAATGGAACAGGATAGAAAGTCCAGAGATAAACCCATGTACCTATGGCCACCCAATCTATGACAAAGAGGCAAGAATATACAATGGAGAAAAGACAGTCTCTTCAATAAGTGGTGCAGGGAAAACTGGACAGCTACATGTAAAAGAATGAAATTAGAACACTCCCTATCACCATACATAAAAACAAATTCAAAATGGATTAAAGACCTAAATGTAAGGCCAGATACTATAAGACTGTTAGAGGAAAATATAGGCAGAACACTCTTTAACATAAATTGCAGCAATATCTGTTTCAGTCCACCACCTAGAGTAATGAAAATAAAAACAAAAATAAACAAATGGGATCTAATTAAACATAAAAGCCTTTGCATAGCAAAGGAAACCATCAACAAAATGAAAAGACAAGCCTCAGAATGGGAGAAAATATTTGCAAACCAAGCCACTGACCAGGGATTAATCTCCAAAATATACAAACAGCTCATGCAGCTCAATATCAAAAAAACAAACAACCCAATCAAAAAATGGGCAGAAAACCTAAACAGACATTTCTCCAAAGAAGACATACAGATGGCTAGGAGGCACATGAAAAGATGCTCAACATCACTAATTATTAGGGAAATGAAATCAAAACTACAATGATGTATCACCTCACACCAGTCAGAATGGCTATCATCAAAAAGTGTACAAACAATAAATGCTGGAGAGGGTGTGGAGAAAAGGGCATCCTCCTACACTGTTGGTGGGAATGTAAATTGATACAGCCACTATGGAGAACAGTATGGTGGTTCCTTAAAAAACTAAAAATAGAGCTACCATATGACCCAGCTTTAATTTATTTCAAAGAGTTTTCACTCATAAATGTGAAAATATTTTCCTTTTGCAGTTTAGATTTACAGTTTTTGAAGCCTAATATAGTGCTCATCTTTCCTGATAGGCATTTAAAATATTATATTCATAGGCATATTTCTAAAAATATTCAATATTTTATTATTAATTTTCAAAGCACTTTCAAGGTCTTGTTATTTAAAACCACTTTGTGAATGGGCATTATTAAAATTTTTACATTTTTAATTTATAGATTTACATTTAAAGTGATATTAAATAACATGGCCAAACCCACACCATTAGTAAATGGCAGAATTAGGACTTAATATACATCTTAAGATTCCCACTCCAATGCTCCTTCTACTCTATATGTGAAAATATTCTGGGACATATGTTATCTCTTATCTATTTTATTTTTGGAGGAAAAATATCTTAAAATTTTTTCAATTACAATATGAATCTGGCACCATAGCTAGAATAATCATACTAAATCCTAAATCTAATCAAGTCACTTCACTTCTGGGTCCATTTTTGCCCTTAGATAGTCCAACCTCTGCAGCACAGGGCACCAGATCACTTCTCCAGCTTCCTGTCACACAGCCTCAACAAGTGAGCATGCTGTTACACACTAAACATTTTCATTTCTTTAATTTACAAGCTTTCCTAGCATCCAGATTTTTCCATATAATGTTTTGTCTGGGGGAGAGATTGAGAGATTTCCATGACTGGACTCTTCAAGCTTCATTTATATATAATTTTGGGGGAGTTCTTTCTTGACTACCACCTCTCCCCACTAACTTAAATCCTAGTATTTCATTGGTGGGCTCTCATAAGACTGTACTTCCTTATCATGGTACTTCTCGCATTGTTTTTAATTCCCTGCTCATGTTACTGAATCTTTTCCTAGACCTTATTCAATTGTCCTTAGTGTCTAAGAGTACCTAAAGTAGGTACTGAATTAATATTCTTTGAATTAACTACAACTTTCCTAATCTGCTCTAGTTTTCTCATTCGAAGTCATTTAAGTATTGGTGAACTCATAATTTTTTGCTTATTCTCCAACTTATGATTTGACAGTTTAAGGATGAGTGATCTATAAACCAGAAATCTGTCCTTCGAGCTGGACATTAGGATCACATTTTGAATCAAATACAGTAGAATCTTGTTATTCATGGGTTTAACATTGGCAGCTTCTACAATGTTGTGCTGATCTACCAGAAGGTTAGTGAAATATAGTAACAACCACATCAGTTGAGGAAGGAATTGAAAGCAAATTCAATTTCAAGCTGTGAAAAAAGGAGTCACTTAACTAGTTATTGAGCTATTGACCTCCCAACTTCTGCATCCCAATGTGGCTTTGTATTTCTATAATGTAAACATCATCTTTTTTTTTTTAATTGTCTGTAGAAAAAGCTCTCAGGCTTTGAGATGGCTGAAGCAAAATTTAAGAGGTCTGGTTCTTAGCTTAAAGGAGAAGTTTTATGAAGAAAATAATAAGGCATAGATGGTACTAACTCATCTCTAGTCATTTCTGGAACAAACTGAATATAGATAAATAAGAGGGAAATAGTAATATTTTACCAAACTGATATTCACAAAGATACATCAACTACAGATATCAAAGGTGTATTTTACAATAGCACAGTTGGTATTATTTTTACCCCAAACAATAAATGTTATAAAGAGTGAAAAAAAACAGTATAATGTATTCTGATCATTTGTGTGGGTATTTTTTTGTTTGTTTGTTTTAAAATATTTTTGAATAGGTCTATAAAGCATTGTAAAGTGAGTAGTTTCAATTTTTATGTTAACTTAGTTGAATCTCTTTGTGTTCAACTTCATTTTCCTAATTTCCTCCTCTTTCTTCTTTCACTGTCTTCACTCCCTTGCTCAGTGAACTATTCCTCCACTATCACTTCACCCCTACCACATGTCCATCTCCAGATCTGGACTGTCTCTCTGCTGCTGATACTCTGAATAAAAATCATACATTTCCTTCTCTACCATCCAAACATGTTACTTATTTCTTATTTCTTCCCTTGACTAATAATATCATCATTTATCCAGTTACTCAGATTATGAATTGTGATACTATCCTTGGCTGTCCATCCTTCTACTTGCAATTTATCAGCAAATAATCATGTCAGTACCATCCTAAATTTTGTCTCATATATGTCTCCTTTCTAAGATCCTGTTTGCTAAAATTCATCATCCTTACAATCTTTCTTTCAAACCACTTACCATAATTTTCCTGTTGCTTTTTCCCTTTCTATTCCAGCCTCTACATTAATTACAGATTTTCCAGGTGACTTTCCATTTTTAAAACTTGTTAGGAAATTTCATTTAGCTAACAGTCTCTTTAACTCTTTCCTAAAATGTATTATCATTCAAAGAAAACACAATATATAACATCTGAAATCAGCCTATTAACAAAATATTCATGAAAGTTATGCAAAATGCATTAAAATGATGTAACTAGAAAGAAAAATACAATTGAGGACTCATGTATGTTCTTAATAAAATAGAGATTAAAAAAAAAAAAAAAAAAGGAAAACAAAACAAAACAAGAGAAATAGATAAAAATGCTCCTGAAGTACACTCTCATGTGGTATTACTTTTCTGGTGACCACAGAATTTTTCCTCTGTCAGTAATGCACCCCCCCACCTCTTAATTTATTTAGAGACTTCAACTTTTGGCAAATAAAAAGGCATTAATTGGTGACTGAGTCAGGGATTGTAGGCAGTAATCTATTGAAACTTGGAAAAGGTTTATTGACTAAAGATTAAGTTCAACAGCTTAAGTGGTGAATGTGAAAGAAGTAGAATGGATTCTCATAGAAATGCAGATTTTATTTAAGGATACCAAAAACTCTACTTTGAAATTAAGAGTATGTTACTATCACACATGGATTCAGCACTTCTGCATCAGGCAGAAAAAATGCTAGGCCGTAGAAGCTGGGTTAGGAAAGATGCACGTGACAAGTTATTAATTTGAGAAAAGCTTTCATCAAGTGATCAAAATTATAATGAGGACAAAGAATAGTCCATACACCTTCTCTGTTGACAAACTTTGAGCCATATTTGAGAACAAGCAAATAGAGTTGACCCGTGAACTTGGGGGCTAGGGGGCAGTGACCCTCTGCACAGTCAAAACTGTGCATAACTTTACAGTCGGCCCTCTATATCTGTGGTTTTGCATCTGCAGATTCAGTGAACCATGGATTGCGTATTACTGTAGTATGTATTTAGTAAAAAAAAAAAAAAAAAAAAAATTGAATATAAGTAGACCTGCACAGTTCAAGTCTGTGCTGTTCAAGGGTCAACTGTAGGAAAAGCAAAAACAAAAGCAAACAAACAAAAAAAGTAAAGGATGTAAGTAAAAATGGCAGAGTAAGGGAATGCAAATATCTGCCTCACCACAGAAGCAATTAAAACAAAAAAAAAAAAAGGCAAAAACTGCCAGAGTCAAAATTTTGGAACTCTGAAAACTAACCAAAAGCTTGCAGCAATTTGGGAATTGCTCCTTTAAGAAAAATGGCTGAATCTCTGTAAGAACATAAGACTTGTTAGCATTTTAACTTGAACTTGTACCTTTTCCCACTTCCCAACTCAGAGGTACAGTTGAAAATAAGAGAAAACATTTCTGGTACCAATACTGGAAAGAGCAGCATTGACCTCATTCCCAAATAATTGTCCTTATTTAATCTGTCAAATGACTCCCAGAAAAACCCACTCAAAATGTTTGTCTTTATCTTCCTTGATTCAGAACTCACCCTGCACTAAAACCATTACCTGGGAGGCATTTGTCAAAACATTTGTAGGTAGATATTTTAGTCACTGAGATAATGGATAGAAATTTTGGCAAACAAACATTAATCAAGAATGTTGGAAGACGTGTATACACTGCTATATTTAAAATACATAACCAATAAGGACCTACTCTATAGCACAAGGAACTCTGCTCAATATTATGTAACAACCTAAACGGGAAAAGAATTTGAAAAAGAATAGATACATGTATATGTATAACTGAATCACTTTGCTGTACACCTGAAACAAACACAACATTGTTAATCAACTACAGTCCAATAGAAAATAGAAAAATTAAAAAAAGAATCTTGGAAGAAAAGTCTGGAGAATGAGATGATTTGGGGGAATAAGGACTTTAAAAAGTGGGAATCTAGAGAGCTACATGCATGCCCAGGTTCTGTGCATGCTCAGGAAAGACATGATAAGATGCTAACCATTCACTTCTAGCAAAAATTGAAGCACTCTGCATGCAAAAATTGAAGACTAAGGCAGAGTTGTAAATTGCCTGCCTGAGCATTGAAGGTGTGCCCACAGCACATTCACAGACTGCAAAGACTGGGAAATATTTTGGTTCCAGGCATATAAGAAAATCTCTCTCCAATTATTAGCTTACCATGAAGCTAATAGAGCAGAGACTTCAGAGACTACACATGACACGGAATACAGACTTCATAAAATTAGTTCAGAAAAGGCATTAAACAAGGAAAGAACAACAACAAACTGCAACAAAATCAAATCCTGGGGAAGAATCTTATTTCCAGAGTGGTCACATTATATATTCAAAATTTATGCTTCTCAACAAATAATTATGAGGCATGCAATGAAACCAGAATGTCTGTTCCATATGCAGGAAAAAAAGCAACCAATAGGAACTGTCCCCAAAGACTCCCAGATGTTGGACTTATGAGACTTTAGATAATCTATTTTAAATATGTTCAAAGATCTAAAGGAAACTGTTTGAATAAGTGTGTGTAGCCATGGCTATATATCTGTATATCTGTATTTAAACCTTGAAATATTACACTGAAATACATGTGCACTCGCATACACACATGCACACTCAAATGCTATCCCCAAAGTAGATATTTTATATTTCATTTCTAGTTTCTTTTTTAAAAATTTACATCGTTTTTATTTATTTATTTATTTATTTATTTATTTATTTATTTATTTATTTATTGAAGTATAGTTGATCACTAAGTATTAGTTTCTGGTGTACAGCAAAGTGGTTCAGTTATATATATATATATATATTACTCTTTTTTGTATTCTTTTCCATTATGGTTTATCACAGGATATTGAATAAAGTTCCCTGTGATATACAGTAGGACCTTGATGTTTACCTATTTTATATATAGTATTTTTATCTGCTAATCCCAAACTCCTAATTTGTCCCTCCCCCAGCCCTTTCCCCTTTGGTACCATAAGTTTGTTTTCTATGTCTGTGAGTCTGTTTCTCTTTTGTAAATAAGTTCATTTGTGTCCTATATTTGATTCTGCATATAAATACTACCATATGGTATTTGTCTTTCTCTTTCTGACTTACATCACTTAGTATGATAATTTCTAGGTCCATCCATGTTGCTGCAAATTCTTAATGGTGCTTCTAATCCATGATATTAAAAAATTGATTAGAATCTATTTTAAGTGGGAAAATGTCACCCAAGTCTATAAGATGGTGACATAGCTAGTAATAAATACTAGGTTTTTAGACTCCCCAATACAATGTGGTTTCAATAATATCACATGTCTTCTTGTGACTTGTATATTATTTCTACAATCCTGTCTACTGCAGTATAATTTTTTATTTCTTCATTTATTTCGACTTGCACTTCTCAGACAGAAGATACTTTATAGTATAGTATCGGTATAGCAGAATTTCAGTCCTGACAATGTAGATCATCCAGTAAGATTTATCTTCTATGATTTCACTGAGACCATTCCAGTTATCTAACTGGATTGCCAAGATTCAATTTCCTTTTTGTTTTGTTTTATAACTCTAATGATCTAAATCTCAACAGCTTTTTAATTCTCACATAAATTTATTATAGATTATATTTTTCAAAATATATTTTTAAATATATTTCTACAAAATTATAATATCAATCTAAATTATAATAATTCTGTAAGCCTAGATTATACATACTATTATTATGTCACAACTATAATACTTAATGGGAGCCTGAACCCATAGGACTGAGACCCCAATATCATTTTGAAAAGGAAAATACTTATACATATATAATATTCCAGGTTACTAATTTTAGGATTTCATTTGGCATAGTTTGGGAACTAGGCCCTATAAATGTCTCATATACTTCAAAGTTACTCTTTTCCATCTGTCAATGTGAATAATACCCAGAAGCAACAAAGTAAGATTCATAACCTAAATTTCAATAATAACTATAGTTGCTATTCAAGATTTAATACTTTAAAACAAAGGTCAGCATCCTGAAAATTAGGTTTTGGTGTTCCAACAGGGAAATTTTTATTTCTCTGTTACATTTCTTTGTTTTAATTTCAGGTGATATCCTAAAGAAAGGGCACACATTCACTCTTGAAGGAATGATATTTTTCCCCATATTTCGTGTACAGTTTTTCTTTTTTGATTAAAAAAATGTACTTTAAATTATTACTCTTATATAGTTAAATAAATTGGGGTAAAATCTCACTTGTAGGTATTCAAAGTGAGAAACCAATAACATTTTCTGTTTCTTCTTTGAGTCATGAAAGTATATGAAATGATACATCAAAACAATTTTATTGCTATTCTTGTTTTCTCTTCATAATTTTGCTTACACGGTAATTATAGACTTCATACAATGTATAAACATCATCTAAGTAACATAAAGTCAAGGGAAAAGTTTGGAGGTTAAGTGGGTGTTTAAACTGCATTGGATGGAATATTATCAATTATAAAAATGGTATACATTAGATATTACTTTTCTATTGATATATACAATATTTTCATGACATAATTAAAAACTTTGTTAATCAAGGTCCAAATGTCTAAAATTATCTTTCCTGTATGTTTTATAATGTTTTACCTACTACTTTGAGATAGTATAGAAACTACACAAACACCAAACAGTATTGAGCTATCATTTTCTTAATTCATAACTAATTCTTCATAATGAGCAATAGTATATATTTCAATCAGTTACTGTAATTATTATGTTACAAGGACTTCTTTATATAAATACAGCATATTTTTTTTCAATTAATGAAACGGTTCTCTCTTTATGGCTTGAAACCTCAAAATCACCAACTAGGTTAAAAACTGAACATCCTGGGTTTAAGGGTACCTAATTGCAACTAGTAGGTATATAAGGCTTGGAGATCTAACACACAGTATACAATAATTATAGACAAACTGTATGTAATTATACATTAATTATAGACAAATGTATTATAAGTATTAAAATTTCTAAGAGTCTATCTTAACTGTTTCCACCACTAGAAGAAATAATTATGTGGCATGACAGAGGTGTTAGCTAAAGCTACAATGGCATACATATTGCAATATAGCAAATGTATCAAATCAATAGGCCTACACCTTAAACTTATACACTGTTATGTCAATTACATCCTAATCATAATTTTTTTAAAAATGAACATCCCAGATAGGGAATAATATAAGAGAATTATGGGAACAAAGTCCTCCAACTTTAATTAGGAACCACCATATCAGACAGCACCCATCTTTTATCTTAGACAAGAGAGACAATGAGTACCAGTCCAGTAAGGTCAATATCAGTTTTTATCACTGAGCCCAAGTCTTTTTCCGTATCACAGTGTTATACAAAAAAAGAAGTCTGTTGTAAGTACCTAGGTTATATGTCTGGCAAATCCCAATATATCTCTTTGATGGATCAGTTTACAAATCCTGAGATGATGTGCTCATTTACCACCAAGTTTCCTGTCTCCTCCATATTTCCAACCAGATGTCTTTTGAGGGTCATGATTCAGTTGAAATTAGTGGCTTTCTTTGTTCCCCCTCTACCTTCCGGTAAATGAAATTGGAACATAATACAGTTAAGAAGTTAGTAGTCTAAACGTATCCATTTTCAGCAAACTTATTTCTCTGTCACTTAGTTAAAATGGATAAGAGAAAATCATTGTCAAATAAGTACAATGATAAAACATTCCAGGATACTCTCCATTAAGAGTACCAAAAATAAATAAAAAATCCAAAAAGATAAGTCAAACCCGGCTTTTTCCACTTGCAGGAATATGACTTTAAGCAAGTGATTTATTTACTCTAAGCCTCAGTATTTTCATCTTTTAAAACTTGGAGAGGGTTATTTATACATTCCTTGAAGGTTTGCTGTGATAATTAAATAAGTCAATAGCATGCACAATGACTGACATAGATAAAATGTATTATTAATTAGTCACTAATTTAATAACCATATATTCTAAAGAGACTCACTTATTAAAGATTTGTGCAAATGCTTACTAACAAGAAACATTTGGGGGAAAAAAATGAAGGGTTTTCATGTATTTCTATGTTTTAGTACTGTTTTATTCTACATAGGAATTCCTATCTGTACTTTCCTCATGGTATGTGGTTCAGCATCTACTGCTGAGTAGGGAGGAAATCTTTTATGGCTACATTAACATCTTATGGCCAGTAAGGGTTATTTTTTTTACTCTCTAGTCATAATTTATTATATTGGCTTTTTATTAGTTTGAAGAAGTCAATACTAGCATTCCCAAAGCACTAATATGGTCAAGCTCATTGTTGGGAAATAGCTATGAAATTTTCAGTGAATAATATTCTATAAACATAATTTTATAATGTTTTAATACCAAATGCTTGGTAATAATTATGCTTCCAAATGTGCTGAGTAGAAAAACTCTTTAATGTGCTCTTGAGATCTTAATTCTGCAAGATGACTCTTACGAAGTATCTAGCAGCAAGTCACCACCAGGAAGTTAACTTTATTATGTGAGTATGCATGCATTTTCCAAACGTTGAATCATCTTGTCTTATTTCTAATAGATACAGTGGTTATACCACTTAATTACATGCTTATTAAGAATTAATATGACAGCAACTGCCATAGTCACAGCAGTGGTAGTAGATAATTTCCTGCAACATTCTTTATACCTATTGCATTTAAGTTTCTCAAATAAAAAATATTCTAATAAGGTATTAATGTAAAATCTTAAAACCTAGTCACTGAAATAAGAAAAAACAATTATTTATGAAAGTTGACACTTAATATTATGTTGGGACTCTAAGGAAAAGTCCCAGCCTTTAAAATTTATATCTATATGTCTATATCTATATGTCTATATCTATATCTACACACACCATATTTAAGATGTTACATTAATTTATATAAACATATGTATTTAATGTAACATTTTAAATTTAAATTCCTTTTATCACTTTATCATACATTACCCAGATAATTTCTCATAAACATTTTTTGCCAACTATTAAAATAGAATCTACCCAAAAATAAAATTGAAGCAAATTTTTTGTCCTTTGGTAAACACAACTTCTGTTACTTCACATATCAAAGGAAGTTCTTGTATCTAATAATTTTAAAAAATAACAAACTTTATTATTTAAAATTCTAAAAACACTTTATCTGCTTCCCTTAGGTTTTAAAATTTATACTATATTTCTTTCCTTTACTCCTTAGCACAGTAGCCTAAAAACAAGTTTCTTAATTTTTAATTGATCTAAACGATAGCTTTTAAAAGTAATAATAGTAACAACATATTGGGTGCTATAGCATAGGGATAAGTGAAATGAATGGCAGCAATGTCACAAAAGCAAGGAGGGAAGAATTGGGAATACTCCATTATCTAGTACTTTCTGTACACATGAAGTGGTATAGTATTAGATGAGGGTAGACTTAGATTAGATAAACATATATATATTGGAAACTTTATGACAAACACTAAGAAATACTGTAATTGATACTTGAAGAGAGGATATAAAATGGAATCATATAAAATGCTTGATTAAACTGGGGAAGGCTGGAAGAGAAAATGAAGAACTAAACAAATGTAATAAACAAACAGATACAAACATAGTGGATATTAATCCTACTATATCAATTATCATTTTATAAGTAAATGGTCTAAATGCAGCAATTAAAAGATAGACTGGAAGAACTGATTAACAATAAAGGACCTAACTGTATACCATCTACAAGCAACTCATTATAAATATAAACACTCAGATTCACATAGGTTCTAAACAACAGACAGGAAAAAAATACACTGTAAATGAATCAAAGAAAGTGGAATTAGCTATTCTAATTTCAAACAAAGCATATTTCCAAACAGTAAAATTATCAGAGAATAGAAGGGTATTCCATAATGATTAAAGGGTCAATTATCCAACAAGACAATACTAAGTCTGTATATACCCAAGAGCAGAACATCAAAATAGATGAAACAAAACTGACAGAACTTAAGAAGAGATACACAAATCTACTATACTTGGGACTTCAACATGTCTCTTTCAGTAATTGCTATATCAAACAGGCAGAAAGTCAGTATGGATATAGTTGACTGAACAAGATTATAAATCAACTCAATCTAATTGACATTTATAGAATAGTGTTTCCAATAACAGCCAAATACACATTCTTTTTAAACTCACAGGGAACAATCACCAGGATGGACCACATTCTGTGCCATAAATCACACCTTAACAAATTATAAAGGATACAAACCATACAAAGTGTGTTCTCAGACTACAGTGAAATTAAACTAGAAATTATCAAAAGAAAGACAGCTGGAAAATCCCCCAATATTTGGAGATTAAACAACATACTTCAATATAAGATGAAGAGCAAATGAAGTCTCAACAGAAGTTTTAAAATATTTTAACTAAATTATATGATAATGAAAATACAAAATTTATTGGATGCAGCAAAAATAGCATGTAGAGGAAAATTTACAGCACTATATATTAGAAACAAACAAATATAAAGTCTATAACCTATGCTTCCATCTTAGGAAACTAGAGAAATGAGAGTTATTTAATTCTAAGGCAAGCATTACAAACAATACAATTAGAGAAGAAATTAATGATAGTGAAAATAGAGAAAACAAAAATAAATCAATGAACCCAAAAGCTGGGTGTTTGAAAGAGCAATGAAATTGATAAACTTCTAATTAGGCCAAACAAGAAAAAAAAAAAAAAAGAGGAAATGAAGATTACCAATATTAGAAATGAAATAAGGGTTAACACTACTGATCCTTTGGACATTATAAAGAAATTAAAAGAATATGATGAGCAAACTCTATGGCCACAAATTTGTAACTTAAATGAAATGGACTAATTTCTTGTGATACACTGCCAAATCTTACACAGTGAGGCCACACCTACCAGGCTGCCCATAGTATTCAGCCCATGCAACCCATGTAGGGGGCACCCCTAGAGCATGTATCTCAGGTGACCAGCGAGAAGTGCACTGCTGGCACACATAAGATGTCTCCTACAAAAGGCCACTTCTCAAAGGTCAGGAAATGTAACCAAATTCCAAATGCATAGAAATAAAAATAGCAAATTAGGAAAATGAGGTGACAGAGAAATATGTTCAAAATGAAGGAACAAGATAAAACACCAGAAGAACTAAGTGAAGTGGAGATATGTAATCTACCCAATAAACAGTTCCAGGTAATGATCACAAGATGTTCAAAGAACTCAAGAGAAGATTGGATGAATAGATTGAGAAGTTAGAAGTTTTTAACAAAGAATTAGAAAATATAAACAACAACAAAACAGATGAAGAATAAAATAAGTGAAATTAAAAATACACTAGAAGGAATCAATAGTAGGTTAAATAGAGAAGAACAGATCAGTGAGCTGGAAGACAGTAGCAGAAATCACTGAAGCTGAACAGAAAAAAGAAAAATAATAAAAGGAGATGAAGACAGTTTAAAAGACTCCTAGGACAACATGAAGCATACTAACATTTGCATTATGGACGTCCCAGAAGGAGAAGAGAGAAAAAAGGAGCAAAACATATTTGAAGACATAATAACTGAAAATTTCCCTTACCTGTGAAAGGAAACAAACATACAGGTACAGGGAGCACAGAGAGTCCTAAATAGGATCAACCTAAAGAGGACCACACCAAGACACATTGTAATTAAAATGGCAAAAATTAAAGACAAAGATAGAATATTAAAACAGTGAGGGATAAGCAACAAGTTACACACAAGGGGACTCCAATAAGGCTATCAGCTGACTGTAGGCCAGAAGGGAGTGGCACAATATACATTTAAAATGATGAAAGGGGAAAACATGCAATGAGGAATATTCTGCCCAGAAAGGCTTTCATTCAGATATAACAGAGAGAACAAAATTTTACAAACAATCAAAAGTAAAGATTTCCACACCAGCAAACCAGCTTTACAGGAAATGTTAAAGGGACTTCTCTAAGTGAAAAAGAAAAGGCTACAACTAAAAATATGAAAATTGTAAAAGGAAAAATTTCATTGGTAAAGAAAAATATACAGTAAAGTTAGTAAATCAGCAACATATAAAGCTGGTAGGAAGGTTAAAAAACAAAAGCAATAAGATCATCTATATCCACAATAATTAAAGGATACACAAAAAGAAGTAAAACATGATGTCAAAAATATTAAACATGGATGGGTAAAAATGGAGGTTTGTTAAAATGTGTTTAAATTTAAGAGATCAGCAACTTATAATGATCATGTAATACATAGACTGCTATATATATATAAACCTCATGGTTACCACAAACTAAAAATCTATAATAGATAGACACACAAAAAAAGAAAACAATCCAAACATAGCATTAAAAATAGTCATCAAATCACAAGGGAAGAGAGCAAGAAGAAAAAAAAAAAGAACGAAAACAACGTAAAATCAATTAAAAAGTGGCAAAAAGTACATATCTATCAGTTACTACTTTAAATGTCAATGGACTAAATGTTCCAATCAAAAAACACAGTGGCTGAATTGATACAAAACAAGACCCATATATATGCTGCCTATAAGAGACTCAATTCAGATCTAAAGACACATACAAACTGCAATTGAGGAGAGGGAAAAAGGTATTCCATGAAAATGGAAATGAAAAGAAAGCCAGATTAGCAATACTTACTAGAGACAAAATAGACTTTAAAAAAAAGACTCTTAAGAGACAAAGACAGACATTACATAATGATCAAGGGGTAAATCTAAGAAGAAGATAAAACAATTGCAAATATACATACACCCAACATAGAAGTACCTAAATACATAAAGCATATATTAATAGACAAAGAGAACACTGACAGTAACACAATAATAGTTAAGGACTTTAATGTCCCATATATCAATGGACAGATCATCTACACAGAAAATCAATAAGAAAGCACCAGCCTTAAATGACACATTAGACCAATAGGATATATATATATATATATAAACATTCCATCAATAAGCAGCAGAATACACATTCTTTTCAAGTGAACATGAAACATTCTTCAGTATAGGTCAAATGCTAGACCACAAAACAAATTTCAGTAAAATTAAGAAAATTTAAATCATATCAAGCAACTTTTTTTGACCATAATGCTATGGCACTAGAAGTCAACTACAAGAAAAGAATTGAAAAAAAGAAACATGTGGAGGCTAATAATATGCTGTTAAACAACCAATGGATCACTGAAGAAATCAAACAAGAAATAAAAAAAATACCTTGAGGTAAATGAAAACAAAAACACAATGATCCAAAATCTATGGAAAACAGCAAAAGCAGTTCAAAGAGGGAAATTTATAGTGACACAGCCTACCTCAGGAAACAAGAGAAGTCTCAAATAAACTACTTAGCTTTACACCTAAAGAAAGTAACTAGGAAAAGAAGAACAAAAACCCAAAGTTAGTAGAAAGAAAGAAATCATAAAGATCAGAAGAGAAATTAATGAACTAGAGACTAAAAAACAATAGAAAAGATCAATGAAACTGAGAGCTGGTTTTTTGAAAAGATAAAATTGATAAATCTTTAACCAGATTCATCAAGAAAAAAAAGGGATCCAATCAATAAATGAGAAATGAAAAAGGTGAAGTTACAACCGACATCACTGAAATACCAAGGATTAAAAAAAGATTAGTATGAACAACTATGTGCCAAAAATGGACAACCTAGAAGAAATGGACAAATTCTTAGAAAAGTACAATCTCCCAAGACTGAACCAGGAATAAATAAATAGAAAATATGAACAGACCAATTACCAGAAATAAAATTGAATCAGTAGTAAAACAACTCCGAACACACAAAAGTCCAGGATCAGATGGCTTCACAGTTGAATTCTACCAAACATTTAGAAAAGAGTTAACATCTATTCTTCTCAAACTATTCCACGAAACTTCAGAGGAGGGAATGCTTCCAAACTCATTGTGTGAGGCCAACATCACCCTCATATCAAAACCAGACAAATATATCAGACACATATATGCAAAACTTACAGGCTAATAACAATGAACATAGATACAAACATCTTTAACAAAATATTAGCAAACTGAATTAAACAATACATTAAAAGGTGCATACATCATGATCAAGTGGGGTTTATCTCAGATATGCAAGGATAGTTCAATATCTGCAAATCAATGTGATACGTCACATTAACAAAGAATAAAAAACATATAATCTTCTCAATACATGCAGAAAAACCTTTTGTCAAAACTCAACAACTATTTATGAAAAAATGTTCAACAAATATGTATGGAGGGAACATACATCAACATAATAAAAGCCATATGTTATAAGCCCACAGCTAACATCATACTCAACGTGAAAATCTGTAATCATTTCCTCTAAAATCAGGAAGAAGACAAGGATGCCCACTCTTTTCACTTTTATTCAACATAGTATTGAAAGTCCTACCCTTAGCAATCAGACAACACAAAGAACTATAAAACATCCAAATTAGAAAAATGTAGTTAAACCATCACTGATGGAGATAACATGATACTATACCTAGAAAATCCAAAAGATGACACAAAAAAGCTACTAGAACCCAATGGATTTGGTAAAGTTGCTGGACACAAAATATATAGAAATCTGTTGCATTACTATACACTAACAACAAACTACCAAAAAGAGAGATTAAGAAAACAATCTCATTTACAACTGCATCACAAGAATAAAATATGTAGGAATAAATCTAAATAAGTAAAAGACCTGCACTTGGAAAACTATGAGAAACTGATGAAAGAAACTGAAGGTGACACAAACAAATGGAAAGATATTCCATGCTCATAGATTGGAAGTATTAACACTGTTAAAATGACCAAACTAACCAAGGTGAGCTACAGATTCAATTCCTATGAAAATACCAATGGTATTTTTCATAGAACTAGAACAACTAATTCTAAAATGTGTATGGAAACCCAAAAGACTGAATAACCAAGACAATATTGAGAGAGAAAAACAAAGCTGGATGTATCATGCTCCCTGATTTAAAACTATACCACAAAGCCACAGTACTGAAACCCTATGGTACTGGCACAAAAACAGACACATATCATTGGAACAGAATAGAGAGTCCAGAAATAAACCCACACTTATACAGTTTATTAATATATGACAAGGGAGGCAAGAATAATGGGGAAAGACAGACTCTTCAATTAACAGTGTTGTGATAACTGAACAGTTATATGCAAAAAAAATCAAACTGGACTACTCTCTCATGTTATTCACAAAAATAAATTCAAAGTGGATTAAAGACAATGTAAAACCTGAAACCATACAACATCTAGAAGAAAAAATAGCCAGCAGACTCTCTGACATCTGTCTAAGTATCATTTTTTTCTGGATAAGTCTCCTCAGCCAATGGAAACAAAAGCCAAAAATAAACAAATATGGCAACAATATAAAAAGCTTTTGCACAGTGAAGAGAAATATCAGCAAAACAAAACAGCTGCCTATTTAATGGGAGAAGATATTTGCAAACTATATATCCAATAAGGGGTTAATATTCTAAATATATAAAGAACTCATACAACTCAACATCAAAAAAAATCAAACAACCTGATTAAAAAATGGGCAGAGGATATGAATGGACATCTTCCAAAGAAGACATACAGATCGTCAACAGGCACGTAAAAAGAAGCCCAACATCACCAATCAGGGGAATGCAAATCAAAACCACAATGAGATATCACGTCACATCTGTCACAATGGGTTTTATCAAAAGAAAACAAATAACAAGTATTGGAGAGCATTAGGAGAAAAGGGTACCCTCATGCACTGTTGGTGGTAATGTAAATTGGTACGACCACGATGAAAACAGTATGGCAATTCCTTAAAAAATGAAAAATACAACTACCATGTGATCCAGCAATTCCACTAATAGATATTTTTCCGAAGAAAATGAAGACGCTAGTTCAGAAATATATGTGCACTATGTTCATTACAGCATTATTTACAACAGTCAAGATATGGAAGCACACTGCCATCAACAGATGAATGGATAAAGAAAATGTTTATATATATATATATATATATATATATTTATATTTATATTTATATATATATATTTATACACATACACAATGGAATATCACTCAGCCATAAAAAATGAAATTTTGCCATTTGTGACAACATGGATGGACCTAGAAGGTACGATGCTAAGAGAAATAAATCAGACAGAAAATCAAATACTGCATTATTTTACTTATATGTGGACTCTAAAAAACAAAACAAATAAACATAACCAAACAAACAGTTATAGATACAGAGAAAAAACAGGTGGTTGCCAGAGGAGAGGTGGGTGGAATGAGGAAAAATATAAGTGACGTAGACTAAGATGGAAAACTTTCCAGTTGCAAAATAAATGTGTCACAGGTATGAAATGTACAGTGTGAGGAATATCAATAACTACATAATATTTTTGTATGGTGACAGATCATAACCAGACTTATCACAGTGATAATTTTGAAATATATAGAAATATTAAAACACTATGTTGTGTAACAGGAACTAACAGTGTTGTAGGTCAATTATACTTCAAAAACAAACAAACTCACAGAAAAAGAGATCACATTTGTGGTTACCAGAAGCAGGCGGTGGAGGAAAGAGGAACTAGATGAAGGCAGATAGAAGGTACAAACTTCTAGTTATATGATAACGAAGTACTAGGGATGTAATATATGACATGATAAATATAATTAACACTGCTGTATGTTATATATGAAAACTGTTAAAAGCAAATCTTGAGTACTCATCACAAGGAAAATACTTTTTTCTATTTATTTAATTTTGTAGCTATATAAAACAATGGATGTTCACTAAACTTATTGTGATAATCAGTTCATGATGTACACAAGTCAAATCATGCCATACACCTTAAGCTTACAGAATGCTGTATGTCAATTACGTCTCATAACTGGTAGAAAGAAAACTTATACAATGAGAAATATACAGTCTGAATAAGCATATATTTAAAAAATAAGTCAATGACTAACAACGTCCCAAAAGAGACAGCTCCAGGCTCAGATGGTCTCACTGGTGAATTTTTATAAACACAGAAGGAAGAGATGATTTCAAATCTCCACAATGTTTTTTAGAAAATAGAAACAAGAACTCCTTCTGTCTCATTTTTATGAGGCCAGCACTACCTTACTTGCAAAAGAAAGAAGCAGCAGAGACTATATTGTTCATTAACGTGGATGCAAAAATTCTGTACCTAATATTACCAAATCAAATCCAACAATGTATAAAAAGAATTACATTTCATGGAGAAGTATGATTTATCGCAGGTATGCAAGGCTGGTTCATATTTGAAAAAAAATCAATGTAATCTACTACATCAATAGGATAAAGAAGATAAATCATATGATCATATCAGTTGATACAAAAAAAAAATTGAAAAAATTCATTCAGAATTAAAACCACCAGAAAAATACATACATACACAGGGCATCTTTCTCAACGTGATAACGAACATCTACAAAAAGCCTACAGCTAATAGTACACTTTACCTCTAAGCTCCAGAACAACATAAGGATGTCCTCTCTCACTACTTCTAGGCAATGTCACACTGGAAGTTTTAGCTGATGCAGTATGACAAGAAAAGGATGCAAGATTTTATAGATGAAACTATATTACACGTGACATGACTGTCTACAGGAAAAATCTTTAAGTCTACACAATAAACTACTGGAATGAATCACATAAATCAATCACATTTCTATATACCAGCAATGAACAACTGAAATTAGTATTTTAAAAATACCATTTAACATAGCACTAACAAAGGAAATTCTTAAGAATAAATGCAACAAAATATTTACAGAATCTATATGTGGAAAACTTTAAAACTCTGATTAAAAAACCAAAGTAGATCTAACACATATAGAGATATTCCATGTGCATGGATTAGAAAACTAAACATTGTCATTATGTCCACATTGATCTATAGATTCATTGCAATCATATTCAGAATCCTAGCAAGCAATTTGTAGATATCAGCAAATTCTAAAGTTTATATGGAAAGGCACAAGTCCTATGACAGATGACACAATGCTGAAGAAGAATAAAGTTGGGGGACTCAGAATACATGATTTTAAGATTTATTATTAAACTACAATACGCAACACAGCATGATCCTGGTGAAAAAACAGACTTTCATTCTAATGGAACAGAATTGAGAACACAAAAATAGATTCTTTTAAATATAGACAACTGATCTTTGACAGAGGAGCCAATGAAATTCAATGAAGAAAGGACGGTCTTTGAACAAATGGTACTGAACAGTTGGGCATCCATATTCATTCATATGCCAAAATAATAAACCTAGACACAGACCTTACATCTTTCACAAAAATTTACTCAAAATGGATCACAGGTATAAGTGTAAAATGCAAAACTATAAACCTTCTGAAAGAAAACCCAGGGGAAGGCAGCTATGCTCACCACTATACCACCAATGCTGAAAGAAAACATAGGGCAAAATTTATGCAATCTCAGGTTTAAATATAATGCCAAAGCTTGATTCATGGAAGAAAAAATTGTTAAGTTGGACGTTATTAAAATTAAATACTACTTTGTTAAAGATACTATTAAGATAATTATGCTGGAAAGGGTGTGGAGAAAAGGGAACCCTCTTGCACTGTTGGGGGGGACTGTAAATTGATATAGCCACTATGGAGAACAGTATGGAGGTTCCTTAAAAAGCTAAAAATAGAACTACCATATGACCCAGCAATCCCACTACTGGGCATATACCCTGAGAAAACCATAATTCAAAAAGAGTCATGTACCACAATGTTCATTGCAGCACTATTTACAAAAGCCAGGACAACCTAAGAGTCCATTGACAGATGAATGGATAAAGAAGACGTGGCACATATATACAATGGAATATTACTCAGCCATAAAAAGAAATGAAATTGAGTTATTTGTAGTGAGGTGGATGGACCTAGAGTCTGTCATATAGAGTGAAGTAAGTCAGAGCAAAACAAATACCATATGCTAACACATATATATGGAAACTAAAAAAAAAAAAAAAAAAAAAAAGGTTCTGAAGAACCTAGGGGCAGGACAGGAATAAAGACACAGACGTAGAGAATGGACTTGAGGACACAGGGAGGGGGAAGGGTAAGCTGGGATGAAGTGAGAGAGTGGCATGGACATATATACACTACCAAATGTAAAACAGATAGTTAGCGGGAAGCAGCCGGATAGTATAGGGAGATCAGCTCGGTGCTTTGTGACCACCTAGAGGGGTGGGATAGGGAGGGTGGGAGGGAGACATAAGAGGCAGGAGATATGGGGATATATGTATATGTATAGCTGATTCAGTTTGTCATAAAGCAGAAACTAACACACCATTGTAAAGCAATTATACTCCAATAAAGATGTTAAAAAAAAAAGATACTATTAAGATAATTAAAAATTAACCCACAGACTTGGAGAAGATATTCACAAAATACATACATTATAATGCACTGGTTTCTAAAACCTTCATAGAATTTTAAACTCAATAATAAGAAAACAGGGCTTCCCTAGTGGCGAAGTGGTTAAGAATACGCCTGCCAATGCAGGGGACACAGGTTCAAGCCCTGGTCCAGGAAGATCCCACATGCCGTGGATCAACTAAGCCCGTGCACCACAACTATTGAGCCTGTGCTCTAGAGCCCGTGAGCCACAACGAATGAAGCCCACACACCTAGAGCCCGCACTCCACAGCAAGAGAAGCCACCCAATGAGAAGCCCGCGCACCTCAATGAAGAGTAGTCCCCGCTCGCCGCAACTAGAGAAAGCCCATGCACAGCAACAAAGACCCAATGTAGGCAAAAATAAATAAATAAATAAATAAATTTTAAAAATAATAATACGAAGAAAACAAACAATGCAACTTAAAAACTGACAAAAGATCTGAACAGACAACTCAGAGAATATATGGAAAGGAAAAATAAGCAAATGAAAATATGCTCAACAACATTTGTCATTAGGAAATGCAAATCAAAATATTAGAATGTCTAGAACCCAAAAAATAAAAATAAAATAACTAACAATACTAATTGCTGGTGAAGAGGCAAAGCAACAGAAAATCTCATTCATAGATGGTTGGAATGCAAATTGTTAAGTCACTTCGGAAGATATTTTGGCAGTTTCTTACAAAGCTAAACACATTCGTACCATTTAAACCAGCAATCACACTCCCAGGTTTTTATCCAACTTATTTGAAAATCCATATCCACAGAAAAACCTGCATGTGAATGTTTATAGCAGCCTTATTCATAATTGCCAGAAGTAAAAGCAACCACACAGTCCTTCAATAGGTGCATGAATACAGAAATTGTGGCACATCTATACAATGGAATATTATTTAGTGATAAAAGCAAATGAGCTATCAATCCACAAAAACACATGGTTGAATGTTAAGTGCTTATTTCTGTATGAAAGCAGTTATTCTGAAAAGACTACATACAGTAAGATTCCAATTATATGACATTCTAGAAAAGACAAAACTAACAGTTAAATATATCAATAGTTTTAGAGGCTAAGGGAGATGGGAAGAAGGGCTGAATATGTGAAACAATTTGGAGCACAGTGACATTATTCTATATGACACTGTAATGGTGGACATATGACATTATACATAAAACTTCATAGCACAAAAAGGGGATCTTAATTTATGCAAATAAATATATCATTTAGGAGATTGAGGGATCCCAGGATAAAATGTGGAATGTGACAAAACAATCTAACTATATTACAAATGTATGAAACAAACTCACTGAAGGTTGGGGTGGGGGGAAGGTGCTGACCTAGGTAACTGTACAAATGAGTGGAACACTATCATTTTGATTTGGACTATCTTTTCAATAATGTTTATTTATAAAACAGCCTTGAAGATAAACTATCTTCCTATGGGGCAAAGGGCAGATTTGTGTATTATGCAGTATAATAAATACACTTTCTCCCTCTAGGACAAAATCAAGCAGGCTTACCACCTAAAAAGACTCAGAATCTCTAAGCTTGTGCTCTCATGTAACACAATCCCCAATTGGGAAGACACCACCTGGCTCTCTTCCCATTACATTATCCTGTGGGAAATGGGACTTTGGCTACTGATATTGTTGTGAGTAATAACACCCTATATATAGGTTCTTTTTTTTTTTTTTTTTTGGCTATGTATGCATATGGATGCTAATTTGTTTCAGCACAATTTGTTTGAAGACCATCATTTGTCTCTAACCCAAGTCCTATGTATTCTGCCAGCACCCATGAAACTGTTGCAGACTAACTAGTTAACTTGGAAGTAGTGTAAAATATCAGGCACTTCACAGTTCTTTGTATACGTAGCTAGATGAACATGGCTATTAGCTAAATTGAATTTCAATAAGTTAGAGAGAATCTTTTTTTTTTGATGCAAAGAACTGGAGCACATATTATGGTTCTCATTCTGTAGTCTCTGTGAGCCAGATATATTCCTTAAACTTCAACAAGTATTATTAAGAATTACAGTCGTTGATTGGTAAATAACCATTGATTGGTTACACCATAGTAGGTGCACTTGTTTTCTACTGTTGCCATAGCAAAATCACAAGTTTACCTGCTTAAAACACCACAAATTTACATTTCACAGTTCTTTACATCAGAAATCCTGTAAGGTCGGCTCATTCCTCTGTACCAGGACCCACAAGGACAAAATCAAGGTGCCAGCAAGCCTGAGCTGTTATCTGGTGGCTCTGGGGGGAATCCACTTTCAGGTCACTTTATTAAAATGTAGAACTAGGTCCCTATTCCCTTTATGATTGTTGGCTGGTGCTTGCTCCCAGCTTTTAGAGACTGCCTACCTTGCCTGGTTTGTGACCATCTTTCTCCATCTTTAAAGTCAGCAATAGTTGGTTGAGTCCTTCTCATGGTTTGGATCTCTGACTTCTCCTTATTGTTCAATTCTCCTGCTTCTTCTTACACCATATCTCTGACTGACTCTGCTGCCTTCCTCTTCTGCGTTTAGGGATCCATGTGATGACACTGGGCCCATATCAATCATACAATGTAATCTTCAATTTTAAGGTCAGTCTATTAACATTATTAATTCTATCTACAGATTTATTTTGCCATGTAATGTAACACATTTGCAGGTGTAACATCATGGAAACCAAAATCCTGCCTACCACACAATGGAACTGAGAACAGATCTAGCCAATAGCTTGAGGATGTTCTATGGGAATTTTGGAAAGGAATCATAGAGGAATCATGATGAGAAGTTCAGTTTGGTAAACAAAATTTTTTCTGGCAGGTAAAGTTAAATGTTAGTATGCGTTATTGAAGGATTATGTAATCTTTCTGGGAACTTCAGAAGATAGGATTAGACACTTGTCTTCTAGAATGGCTTTAAGGCAGTTCCCCTTAAAGATTGGAAATAGGTTGAATTCCCTGTCAAATATATATACCAGTTAGGCATTTAGAGTTTAATCAAACTATGAAAATATTTTTTTTTAAAAACTGGTTTTTTTTCTTTTAAGCAGACTATAAATTCAGTGTCCTCTTAACACTAATATATTCCAGAGAGGTAATTCAGAAGAAATGTTGTTCTGTACCAGATAAAAATTTATTTAAAATCTCATTTTTTGTATCTGTTTTCATCTTTAACTTCCATAATTGAAAGAACATTTGAAATTGAGTATTAAAAAATGAAGTAAAATTCTAGAAGATAGAGATCAACATTCCTATATCTTAGCCTTCAAATACTTTAGACTAGGAAAGGTAGATTTAAGTTCACTGTCTACCAAAAGTATAAAACCTCATTTGACTTAGTGTTGGTTTTACGTGACCTTGACTCCCCTTTGGGGGGAGAAGTTTTGAATTTTGTCAGTTTTCTTTTTCCATTGCTTCAACTGCATATGTTGTTTCATACAGCTGATTTCAAAACCTTCTTTAAACAATGTTCGCCAAAGTTCCTTAATGATAGGAATCACCTGGGTAATTAAAATATAAACACCTGGGAGAAACCCGAAGCCTCATAAATCATAGGTAAGAGGGAATCTGCAAAGCTATATAACAAATGTCCCAAACGATTCTCATCATCAAGGCTAGTTTGGTAAATACTTCTAAGAAAGTGCTAAAATGAAATCAAACATTTAGAAATATTTTACCTCTAAAAAATTCACCATATTTGTGAAGCTGTAAGGTACAGGCTTATTTTTCTTATGCATGGTGATCTGACACTCAGCCAATTTAGAAGAATTCTAAAAGATTTTTGTGCTTTCTAGTGAGATAAAATTAATTTTGGACATTTTTTTTCCTCACCTAGTTTACTTACTGTTGTGCCAAGTTTAGTTTTTCAAAACTCAGATGTTTATAAAATTACTGAGAACTATATTTCATTTTTTCTTTCCATCCCTCATAACTTTTTCACTCTGAATTTAATTCAGTATGATATATAGTACTCCATTCTACTTAAAATTTAAATAATGTTTCATGTTTTATATTATATATAATTTACACTTTAATAACATATTATTTATATATATTCATATATATAATTTTTTTCTCCCATTAGCTAGATGAAAATGCACAAAGATTTTCCATTGGTTATTGAACTTACTCTAATAGTTCCTCCTAGAACATAGAACCCAGAAACTGGGTTAATGTGAGTTAGTGTCTGTAAAATGGTTTCATTCTCTTTCAAAGTAAAACATGATGAAAATTTAGATTAAAAATCCCCCAAAGTTGATGTTCTAATAATAGAAAGCAACATTGTTGTCTAGGCTTATATACTCTTCCTACCACATGCATTTTTAAGAGAGCATTTCTCTTTGGTTAAATAGCTAACTAATACCTTTTTAAACTACAAAAGTATGTGTACTTGGTAGAGATTAAACTAATTCAGACTAAAAGAAACCACTCCACATTTGCCCTCCTCCCATCTCTGGAGATAACTAGAGTTAATAATTTGGTCAGCTTTCTTCAGACATTTTTGCCGTGTATTTACAGACAACTATGTACACATTTAACTGTTTATTTTTCTTGAGTGTAGTGTGGGTTAGAATTCTGCTGCTATTTTTCCCAAACCATTCATGAAATGAAAAGAATTGAAAGATTACAATGATGGCAGATATCATTGTGTTGTCTTGGAATTGAATAAGAATTATTTCTAGCATTTTACCAATGAAGTTTAATATTTGTATTAGATATTTAGGGTACATTTGACATTCCTATAATGACTTCTGTTCTTTCTTAGCTTGCCAAGGTTTACAATGAATATTGTTTATCAAAACTGTCATTTTTTTTCTGTTGTCTGATAATATAGTGAATAGATTTCCAAGTGTAGATCTAATCTTGCAATCTTGAATTTCTCATTAACATGTAATATTCTTTTTAAAAATATCAATAAATTTAGTATGAAAATATTTCATGTAGTGTTTACATATATATTCAAAATAAATTTCTCCTATGTTTTTGTTTTATTGCATGGTAGTTTTCTGCTATTTCTAAAGTTTAAAAATGTTTAGAAATTTCCCTCTAGCAGTTATTTTTTAAACATTCTATTCACAGTCAATTGCTTGTAAATATTAAACAAAAACTCTATTTTACTCTCATAATTAAATGTTTCTTTAATCACTTACAAAATTATAAGGTAAAAAAGTGTTTTCATTGTAAAGTATAATACCAGTAAGAATCTCCTTCTATGTAATTAATCTGTTTATTTATGCTGGAAGGTTTAGTATTTTTTCCATACCCCTAGATTAGAAAAAAAGTTTCAAAGGACATATCTGAATAGAAATTTTTTTTTAATCTTTCTTATGGTTAGGCTCTTTCAATCAGAATCCTAAGGTTTTTCTTCAGCTGTCAGAAATTATCTTTACCATTTCATTGGTTCTATATTTTTGTCAATGTTTTCACTTCTCTTTATTTAGAGATCCAAAGAGATGGACTGTTAAAATTGCTGGTTTTACCTATCACATCTTCAAACATTTCTTTGTTACTTTCCATTCATTCATAATTTTGTAATATATTCTCAGAAACTTTATCAGCTGATCTTCCAACTCAAAATTTTGATTATATATTCTGTTTTCTTCATAGCTAAATCCATTTAAAAGTTTTAAAGTTTTTGCATAGCATTCAGTTATTGTTTTATAGACACTTTCTTACCCCTTGTAAGGCACTAATTAAACCACACACACACACACAAAAACTTCCATTTTCCATAAACTTTTTGGATGGTCTTTTTAAGAAAAGTTGTTGGCAAAATTGACTTAAAACTTAGTGTATATTTGACCACATAACCAAAGAAGAAACTGAAGGGATTGTCAAAGACTTACTAGTAAAAATACCACAGGTAATATAGTTTTATAGGTATAGGCTATATTTAAATTTAAAAATTGAAGCACATAATTCTATGATATCCAAACTAATATAGAGAAAAAGAAAGCTTACTAAATTATTTTATGAGGCAAGCAATATCCATTATTAAAAACTTATAGAACATAAGAAAATACAGACTCTAATCCATGTATGAAGATGCCAAATTTTTAGTACACCAGTAGTAGAGCGAATACAGGGATGAACTGAAAAAATAACACACCATGGCCAAGTCTCTCTCCTCATCCCACAAATGTAGGAATGTTCAAAATTAGGATATAAATTACTATGAATTTTTACATTAATAGCTTAAAGAAGAAAACTAATGTCGTATCAACACATTTATAAAAAATAGCTGGTACCTTTCAATAGTACATAAAAATTTCCACATAAATTATGAAAGAAATTTGTCTTAATATAATCACACAATAAGGAGAACCTACCATGACTGGTTGCAAACATTAAACTAAGGAGCAAACTTTCTGGGCTCAAATGTGGTTGCTCCACTTTCTAGCTTTAGTATTTTGGGCAAATCATTTAACATTTTTTGCCTCAGTTGCTTCATGGTATTCTTGGGAGAATTCAAAGAATACATGTAAAATGTTTGCAACACCTTGGCACATTGTAGCACTATTAAGTTTCAGTTGTTGCTGTTGTTATTATTATTTTTGCCACTAAAGACAAGGACATGTCAGTTGAGGTCTGCCATCAACACTCTCATTCAACATCATCCTGAAGACTTTAGCTAATGTCATGGGATGAAGAAAAGAAATGCACACACTGAAAAAAAGAGACCACTATTACACATATTAAAACATATCTGTATGGTATGGAGGCAAAAGTGACTTCCTATGTCTGAATTAATCAGTTGAAAAATGTGATAACGAAATAAATCTTTCACTGGAGATATAATTTTTATTTCTAGACACGAATATAAGAAATGTGCAAGATCTATATGAGAAAAACCAGAAAAAATACTGACATATATATACACTTATATACACGCATATATAGGTACATAAATAATTCAGAAATACACTAAGTTTTTGCATAAGATGATTCAACAATTTACGAGATAACTTCTGCCAAAATTCATAAGTACATTTAATGCAATTATAATCTGATTCCCCATATTGTGGTTACAACAGATTGCTTATAAATTTCACCTGACAGAAGAGCTAAAACCGTTTTTAATAAGAACAAAGGGAAGAAATCCAGTTTAACCAGAAGAGAAGGAACACGTCTAAGATCAACAGTAGTAGGTAAGACTGTTCTTCTTTGAATCAGGGAACATTACAAAGATTTGTAAAAAAGAGCTCTAATATTAGACAACATTGAATAATTGTCAATTTTTGACCATAGCATTGACAAGTTTGAGATACCTAGGGTAAGAAATTAAACATTTACCTTTAAAATATAGCATCGATCCTGAAGGATAAGGAATCCCGAAAGTCAAGTCTCTAACATAGCACACCAGAACAACCTGGGTTATATTCACAGAGCTATCGTGAGACCTCCTGAGTCAGAATTTCCCACACGGGAATATGCTAATCTGCCTTTCTAACCAGCCCTCCTGGTGATTCCAATGAGCAGGGTTTTGAACAATAATCTTAGCTCTCAAAGGTCATCATTCATGAGCATCACCTGAAGAACTAGTAGAAAATGTAGATTTCCAAGTTCCTCCCCAAGAGATTCTGCCTCAAGAGATCAAAGCAGGAAAATAGGACTCAAAATTTTAAGATAAGCATTTTAAATTGGAGCAGTAAACTCTAACAGAAATATAGCTTTATATTATCATTTGACTAATAGTAATTTTAATTGTAAATTTTATCTCCAAGTTAAATACGATTGCTATGTGCAGACACTTAGCTCAGGGAAAGATTACAGGTGGGTTTTAGGATGCAATTCTAACAAGGTGGGTCCACGATTATTAGGAATAGGTAATTTGATACAGATTGGCTTTAAGGGTTTGGATAGAATTTACAGCATTTGGTAACTAATCAGTGTCACCTGTGAGAAGGAGGTGTCAAAAATGGCAATTGGTGATGAAGTCAAAAGAATATGCAAGTTTGGGGAAGTGAACATATATCTGTGTTAGGTTTATAAACTTTATCAGTTAATAGAAATGAATAGGTCTAAAAGCTTCCAGGTAATGTAAGGCCATCTTTAAAAGAACAGAAATAACATTTGAAATATTTGAAAGGAAAAAAGACTGATGAAGAAACAAGCTTAGGATGGAACTTTTGAAAATGTAAATCTCTTAAGAAGAAGCAAACACCACAAATTTATAAAATGAATGAGAATGCAAAGTATTTGAAAATTAATTAAATTTACACTGCCTTCATTCCTCAGAGAAGAGCTGAACGTAGCTGCCCTTTACCCTAATATTTTTTCCCTCACATGCACAAAGAATATGCCTATTGTATCATTTCCCACCTGTAACAAACTTCCATAACCTTTAACTCAACTACTCACTGATTTGAAGTGTTATTTCTTCCTCCATTAACTGTATTTGTAATCCAAATATAGTGTGCAAACACTTGAATAACCTGTATTTAACCTCAAATAGGTATTAAATTACAAATTACATATGTCCAATATCAATCAGTTTTAGCCTTTGAAATATCCTTTTACAGCTACCAAATATACCTTGGACCACTTTTCATCTGTGTTCAAAAAAAAGATATTTAGTATGTTAGAAATTGTTCTTTGAAATATGTGTTCCAAAAGAGCTCTATGGGAATCTGATTTTATAAACTGAATAATATTTTAAGTGAATAGAATGCTTAAAAATTTTTTCCAGTGAATCAAGCTGTAGGTGAAAGAGTTTTATAATGTGCTCCTTTTCATCTTTTTTTATGTTCTACTTTTCATAATTGAATTTTTTATATCATTAATTTACAAAAATCATAAAATGAGATCTCTTAGGCTAATCTCCTATGCAATGAAAAAAATCCCCCAAATTGAGGAAGTTACATCAGCAAGAGACATAAGTACTTTGTACATCAATTCGGAAGTATATTTCATATAAAATTGATTTATTTTTCATTATAACTAATTACTTTCTGCTTAACTTTAATAAATATACTTAGAAATTATCTATCAATTTATGGTGTAATGCAGCTTTAATTTTTATGCTACATGTTTTATTAAAACCCCTGGAATAGTCTATGACTATCTATTCTGAAGCATAGAAAGACTATTAAGAAATTAAAACTTCTAGATCAACTTTTCTCCTACTAGATTGTTCTTTTTTCCTTTTAATCAGTACATTGTTAATATTGTATTTCTTGAAGGTTCAGCTCTTGCTTCTATATTTCTCACTGGATTACGAATGGTAGGTTAGGTAAGGCAACTGTGAGCTTATCCCAGGGTGAGCCATCCCTTTGAATATTGTGAGCCACTGGAACCTGATTAATCTTGTCTGTCTTAGACTAACCTATTTTCATCAGAAAAACAAAAAGAAAAAGAAAAACAAACAAACAAAAAAACATTTATCTTATCCTAGCCAAGAGGTCAATGAGAACTAGACCTGATGATGTTTGGGGGCTTCTGTTCTCATAGTGCTAATGTTGAATTTAGACCCTGCAAGAGTATGTAGGCACATTGTCCATGCAAAACTCTAACCACATGAAATGAACAATCTGAGCCACCCTGTATTCTGATTTTTAATCTATTTCTTTCTGAACATGGATCTTGGCCCCACTGGCCTAATTTCATCTGAAGATAAACGCTACCAAATTTTAGGTACTTCTTGTTCTGTGTTTATATCAGCAAAGTTGCCTACTAGATTAAATTTCTTTAATGTCAAACATGTCAAGCAATAAGTTCAAGTTCACCAGATTTAAGACAATTTCATTTGGGGCCACTGCTCATTCCTTAGAAAAAAAATGATACCCCTACAATCATTAATAGTTCTTAAACTCCTTACCACCTGAATTTAACTGTAATTCTACTTACGTTATGTCCTGGCTTCATAACACCAGCATGATTTAAAACTGCTGGCATAACTCAAAATTTTGATTAGTGACTTTCTTCTTCTTGGAATAAAATTCTTCTCTGTAGGAAATACTAATTAATCTTTTTTCATCTTATTAATAAGCCATTATTATTAATCTTTTGTAGTTGAGCTAATTGCTTAACTAGCAATTCCTTTTTAAAAAATATATTTTTCATTTATAGTTTATCAGGTTGTAATCAAATAAAATTTATTCCAATTCTCACTTTTCCTTTCCATTAAGTCTTTCAATAACTCATTCTCTGAGTAAAACTGGAAAATGCTGTTCATTCATTTTCTACTACCATTGACATGAAACAATAGCAACAAACCTTAAGATGTAATTAGCAATTGCATTTCTTAGTGTATAAGTGGTTTGCTTCACTAGTTATTAAATAATAAAAATTGGAAATGAAATGTTTTTAGCCCAAGCTATAACCTTTTCCTTACAGTGGGACATTTAATTGAACTGGTCCCATATTACTTTTTTAAAAAATTTCCAGACATAAGCAAAAATAAGTTTACAAAACTTAGAACTCATGCTGGCAAAGAGTATAGCAGCAGTTAATAATCAAATATATTGATCTATGCTTTAGTGGCATGGCTCATTAATTTTTGATTCCTATGGCATCTGTATAAAAATGTTCTGAGAACTTACTTTTGAATATAAATTGACTGAAAATAGGCAAACACCCCTCCACTAGTTTCCTTGTCTAATGTTGTTCTTACTTTTTTTTACATTTTGTTATCCTCAGTTCATTTTTTATATTACCCCATGAGTTTCATATAATAAATACCAGATGTGTATTTTCTTCAGTGAAATAATAATACTTAAAAAATTGGATTTATAAATGTTCTACTCCCACTTGTTGTAAGCCTCATTGTATTTCTATATCATATAGTTAAATACAATTTTATAAAGTTCAAATGACTTTAAAGAAACATTGCTGTGCCCATTGAGAGCTTCTTTTATTAAAAGTGAAATTAAGTTACCATGAATTTTAGACAAATGGGGGAATGAAAATTTTACTACTTGATTATAAGCTCTTATTCCTCTCTTCCATCTCTATGTAGGTCTTATAATATGCTGCTTTGATTTTGGAGGTTTTTAGAACCAAAGGAGGCAACAATAGAAATTCAGTTTTTCCTACCTGTACCTCACAGTATAGAATAGATAAAATAAGATAAATCGTTTATCTAGATATCCAAATCATTACATCTATAAGTTTGTAGGGGTTTCATTGTTTGATATCTGTTCACCTTTAGGCATTTATTTGAATGTCAGGCTCAGATAATTGAAATAATCATGCCCCTCAGGTTGTGGCACACTTTTATCATTTGTCCATTCATGGGCCCTATCTTTTTTAATTTATCAAAATATCTGATTCTGAACACTTTCTGTAACCTCAAATGCTATCACTATGTTTCAAACTATCATCATTTTTGACACGAGTTAATGTGTTAAGAGTCTCCCTTAGGGCACTGCACTGGTCCTGTTCTCTGACTGGAATGTTCTCCCAGACGTACTCATGGATACATCCTCCAATTTCTTCAAAACTCTGGTCAAATATCTATCTCTCAGTATCTAACATATTAATCTGTACCCCACCCTTGCCAAATCTGTTGAAACTTTTTATCTTGCTCTATTTTTTAAAAAATATTATGACACTTTTAACTTTCTGTAATAACTTATTATGTTTTCTATTCATTATCTTTTGCCTTTCAGCCAACATTGTCTTTTTTTTTTTTTTTTTCTTTTCTCAGTTATGTTAAAGTGCTTAGAATAATGTCTGGCCTTCAAATGAGTGGATGAATAAAGCTTTTACCTTACGTGTAAACATGTATCCTACCTAGACTTTTGGAGGCAATGAATACTTTTTTGTCAACAGATATATCAGCATGGCACTATCAATGTAGTGGACAAATATGATCAGGATCCATGTTCTCCTTCTGAAATCATTCTATGATATCCCATACTATGGTGAATAAGCTTTTCGTATGCTTCACCTTCTTACATATCATTCTTTGTACCTCTCTGTCTTGAATAATTCCTGACTTTCCTCCAATTACACCAGTTTGCCTGCAGCTTTTTCAGATGGAAACTGCTTCTGCTCCCATAACCCACAGAATCTCCCATTGAAATTATCCATAGAGTCAGATATGAGGTCAGACCCTCCTTATTCCACATTGTGTCTTCCAGACCATTGCTTTTCCAACAGCAAGAAAATCCCAGCTCCTCTAAGGCACACGCCTTTATTGAAGTCATACTTATGCAGCAAATTATGTAGCAAGCATTATGATCAGAATTGTACAATATAGTTAATGAAATATAGTTAATTAAATCCACATGTCACACTCCATTATTCCTCTCCATTTGCATTTACTAAAGCCCTAGTTATTTACCATCATTTTATAAAGTTTTAATTTCTCCTATAGCTATTATTCTGAGTGACCTTCAAAACCATACACAAATAGCTCAATACTCAAATCCTGACCTTCTCTGTTTCTCTTCCTTCATCTTTTTCTCTGCTTTTACTGTAGACACCACTCTCACTGTCACCCCTAGGGCTTTCTCATCACAAGCCTAATAGCCTATCTCCGAATGTCCACCAAGAGATTACTTTCCCCTGACTTTCAAATACTCTCCATTAGTTCAGCCTTCTACATTTCTGAAATCTCCTGTAGACATTTGGTCCCATAACCTTCTATGTTTTACTTAACTATGACATTTATCCCATAATATGTGATTATTTAATTATCTTTTCATTTGCTTTACAAAGCAACCATCATCTTTTATCTCCCTATTAGCCCTCTCCTGCTCTTACATTCTACTTACCCAGCATAGATTCTTCAGCCCTTTACTCTAACTAATCTGTAGTCAGTTTTTCTAACTCACCCATTATCATTTCATAGCATCACATCCCAATTCTGCATAATTTTATACATTATCGTATCCCTTTCCTATTCATAGGCAATTGAGAGCTGCTGAGGAACATTTATAATAATGATAGGTAACATTAATAGAATACTTACCCTGTACCATTTGCTATTTTAAGTGCTAATATATACCAATTTTATAATCCTCAAATCACATAAAGTAAGCACTACCATTAATCCATTATTAAAAAATGAATAACTGGAGATAAAAAGAACTTAAGTAATTTGACCAAAATCATACAGCCTTTAAGCACTACAACCAGGATTGAAATGCAGGGAATGCAGACCAATTCTAATGTAGACTCTTCTTTCTCCACCATCAGAGCAGCAAGGCAGGCTGCTATGCTCATGAGTGATGAATGAATCAAACAGTAACTCCCACTGTCACTTACTCTGGGAGACATATTAAGCTTTCCAGGTAATCTTAAAGCTCTTCTCTAAGATTTAACTTTCACTCTTTTATATGTTGATATGAAGTATGAGCTAAACACTAAAACATTCTTTAAACAATCTCCCTTGCAATACCTAAAGAAGTTTTCTAACATCTTCAGAAAGAAATGTCGAATAAATTGACCTCTGTTATTTTGTACTTGGACTTTGGGTCTTTAGCTAAAACAGAGTCAGAATGGTTCCCATTCTGTTATGCTGTTCATACATTTCTTACTTAGCATCTTGAAAACCTCAACGACTATTTTTAAAGATATGTTTATTGAAGCATATTTTACATATTATAACATGTAAGTGTGCAATATAGTGATTTTTAGTAACTTACCAAGTGGTTAATCATCACCATAGATCAGTTTTAGAACATTCTCATTCCCCCAATAAAATCTCCCATGCCCATTTACAGTTAATTTCTGCTCCTACCTTTAACCCCAGTGACCACTAATCTACTTTCTGTCTATAAATTTGCTTTCTGGACATTTCATATAAGTGAAATTATGCAATATGTGGTCTCTTATGCCTGGCTTCTAGATTTTGAGGTTCATCCATAAAATACCATCAATAGTTTGTTCCTCTTGTTGAATGATATTCCACTTTATAGATATACACCATATTTTATCTATCCTTTCACCAACTGATAGACATTTTGCTTGATTCCAAGTTTTTGTTATTATGAATCATGCTATGATGAACGTTCCTATCCAAGTCTTTGTGTTTTCATTCCTCTTGTTTACATACCTATGAGTGAAATGACTGGGTTGTATGGTAGTTTTATGTTTAACTCTTTGAGATCCTACCAAAATGTTTTCCAGTGTAGCTGCAACATTTTCCTTTCCTTCCAGAAATATATGAAGGTTCCTGTTTCTCCACATCCTTGCCAATACTTGTTATTATCTTTCTTTTTTTATTATAGCCATCCTAAATGGTGTGAAGTGGTATCTCCTTGTGGCTTGGATTTGCACTTACCTAATGACTAAGGATGTTGAATATTTTAATATGGTAATTACACATTTGTATATCTTCTTTTGTGAAATATCTGTTAATATGTTTGCCCAACTTTTATTGGGTCATTGTCTTGTTCTCCAGTTGTAACAGTTTTTGTATATTCTGCATTCAGGTCTTTTACCAGACATGTGTTCCTCCCAAGTCTGCTTATGCTTGTCCCTAGCAGTTATTTTAAACTTTGCTATGATACTCAAATCTTTAATCCTACCACCCACCTTATTTCCCATCATGCTGAAAAAAAAAAATCAGTTTTCTTTTTCCAGAGAATCTACGTGCTGTCAAACTAATAACACTTATTTTAATGCCAATGTACTGACACACATAATTGCATCTTCACCTATGATTTCCAAGTTTCTCTTATTACAAAGTGTTGATTCTTCTCTTAAGTTTAGTTTTCAGTTTATGCTTTGGGTTTTATCCCTTCCTACTCTCTCTGGCACATAAATCTATCAGTCACCCCTTGTCTCTTGTTTCTTACAGTTTTCTGACCCAACTATCTATCTTCCGTTAGAATTCAAATATGCTCAATTCTCTTCAGTGTTTAATTTTTAGAACTAAACTAAACTCCCTCAGTTGCACGTCTTCCTAAAACCAAGGCTGTCTCTATTTTCTTTCGTAATAAAACTTCATTCATGAATTTCTTTCACTCTCACGTCTCCAGTTACTCATCCTTCACTCTCTTTAACCTGATATGCTCGATTTACCATAACACTGAAATGTCTCTCAACAGTCATTAATAAACTACTTTTATTAATAAAAACAATGCATCATTTTGTTTTCATTTTATTTGACCTTTACCCGTATGTGATAATATTGAATTCTTGCACTTCCGTTGGTTTCCATGATATTACATGCTTCTAATTGTCCTCTTCCCTCTCTGCACTTCTACTTCTACATGAACTTCTTTACAAGCTCACCACATAAAATTGGCATTGTTTATAATATTGTCACATTTCTTATCAGTTTATACACTATTCACTTAGATGGTTTCAATTATATATTAATATATTCTAAAGTCTCTAAAATCTATTTTCAGTACAAATCTTTTATCAAGCTCTAACAGACTTTATAATCAACTACCCATATCTATTTGGATGTCATTTAATCACCACAAGTTTATCATTTCTCCGAAACAAAACTCATCACCTGGACTTAGAAATGCCTCCTTTCCCTGCCTACCCGATAACAATGAGTATAGTATCACCATCCAAAATTTGCCTCTAATAGAATTTGGACATCAGAGACCTCTAGAAGCTTAATAATTCCATTGTAAATGGGTAAAACTGTGAAAAGCCATTTCACTAAAGAAGATGCACTCTGCCAATAAGCATAAGAAAGTAAATTTAAATTTATTTAAATTCACTGGCAACTAAAATGCTAATTAAAATAATAATAAGATGCAACTTATTGTCTATTTATTGGCAAAATTTAAAGAGAATTATAAATTCATACAATTACTGCTTGAAAAATAGATACCTTCTTATGATATTGGTACTAGTACAAATGGTAAGCTTTTCTAGAGAACAATTTTGCAAACTGTTTTTTGATCCATGCCATCTATATTTGTACATGAAATTATAACAGTATTAATAAAATATTTAAATTATAATGACACGACTCATCAAACAAATGTTAAATTAGACTATAAACTTGGTAGACAATTGTGTAGTCAGTACTTACTAAAGATAGTTTAAAATTTTCATGTGTTTAATGTGTCCGTATATTAAAAATCCAACATTATTACCTTTCTGATAATGTTGCATATTTGAGTTATAATATTGTCCAACATGAAAATACTATACAATTAAAAAAAAATCTTATAGTCCAAATTCCATCACAAACCAGATGGTATACTGACATGGAACAATTAAAGAGGACTGAATAAAGTGGTTATTCACAAAGACATGGCCATAGTGAAAGAAAACAAACAAAGGTGAAGCCTCCAGGTTAGCCCCAACAGGGAAAGGAGTATCATCAGCTCTAGTCTTCAAGGGGTTGAGACGATGGAGAAGTTACCAGAACCTGAAGAGAGTGTTGTTGACTAAGAGAGCTACCTGACAGGAACTGGGCCTTGTGTTCAGAACACAGCCACAGCAAATCTGCAGCCAGACAAAAACAAAGCCAGAAGAATATATACTTCATCCTCATTGACACCTTATCCACTAATTTCCTTTCCTATAGTCCTGAAACCAGTGGAAACTCCAAGTGCAAGAGAGCCTGTTGACTCAGTTCATGATGTTCAGCCCTTCTCAGGCACAGACCAGGATGGATAAAAGTACAGAATGACTTGGGAGATAAATGGACAGTATTGATGACAAATATTTTCAAAATATCAAATGTAAGTAAATTTTTTAAATGTTTATTGCATTTTTAGAACAAATTCAATGGAAAATGATACTGAATACTAAAAGACATTAATTTTGTTTTATGTAAGTATAATTTTCCTATATGGAAGTTTATATTTTGCTAATTACTACACACAAAATTTTTAAGTTAAGCTTCTGCTAAACTGAGACAGAGATTATAAATCCTTTGCAGTAACACTTTTTTGCTTGATAATTAGTCATAATATTTTTTATGTTTATTTTTATTTATTTTTCTTATTAGTCATCCATTTTATATACATCAGTGTATACATGTCAGTCCCAATCTCCCAATTCATCCTACCACAACACCCACCCCCCGCCGCTTTCCCCCTTGGTGTCCATATGTTTGTTCTCTACTTCTGTGTCTCAATTTCTGCTCAGCAAAATGGTTCATCTGTACCATTTTCTAGGTTCCACGTATATGTGTTAATATACGATATCGTTTTTCTCTTTCTGACTTACTTCACTCTGTATGACAGTCTCTAGATGCATCCACGTCTCTACAAATGACCCAATTCATTCCTTTTATGGCTGAGTAATACTCCATTGTATATATGTACCACCTCTTCTTTATCCATTCGTCTGTCGATGGGCATTTAGGTTGCTTCCATGACCTGGCTATTGTAAACAGTGGTGCAATGAACATTGGGGTGCATGTGTCTTTTTGAATTATGGTTTTCTCTGGGTATATGCCCAGTAGTGGGATTTCTGGGTCATATGGTAATTCTCTTTAGTTCTTTAAGGAACCTCCATAATGTTCTCCATAGTGGCTGTATCAATTTACATTCCCACCAACAGTGCAAGAGGGTTCCCTTTTCTCCACACCCTGTCCAGCATTTGTTGTTTGTAGATTTTCTGATGATGCCCATTCTAACTGGTGTGAGGTGATACCTCACTGTAGTTTTGATTTGCATTTCTCTAATAATTAGTGATGTTGAGCAGCTTTTCATGCGCTTCTTGGCCATCCGTATGTCTTCTTTGGAGAACTGTCTATTTAGGCCTTCTGCCCATTTTTGGATTGGGATGTTTGTTTTTTTAATATTGAGCTGCAGGAGATGTTTACATATTTTGGAGATTAATCCTTTGTCCGATGATTCATTTGCAAATATTTTCTCCCATTTTGAGAGTTGTCTTTTCATCTTGTTTATGGTTTCCCTTGCTGTACAAAAGCTTTTAAGTTTCATTAGGTCCCATTTGTTTATTTTTGTTTTTATTTCCATTACTCTAGGAGGCGGATCAAAAAAGATCTTGCTGTGATTTATGTCAAAGAGTGTTCTTCCTATGTTTTCCTCTAAGAGTTTTATAGTGCCCGGTCTTATATTTAGGTCTCTAATCCATTTTGAGTTTATTTTTGTGTATGGTGTTAGGGAGTGTTCTAATTTCACTCTTTTACATGTAGCTGTCCAGTTTTCCCAGCACCACCTATTTAAGAGACTGTCTTTTCTATATTGTATATCCTTGCCTCCTTTGTCATAGATTAGTTGATGATAGGTGCATGGGTTTATCTCTGGGCTTTCTTTCCTGTTCCATTGATCTATATTTCTGTTTTTGTGCCAGTATCATATTGTCTTGATTACTGTGGCTTTGTAGTATAGTCTGAAGTCAGGGAGTTTGATTTCTCCAGTTCCGTTTTTTTCCCTCAAGACTGCTTTGGCTATTCAGGGTCTTTTGTGTCTCCATACAAATTTTAAGACTTTTTGTTCTAGTTCTGTAAAAAATGCCATTGGTAATTTGATAGGCATTGCATTGAATCTGTAGATTGCTTTGGGTAGTATAGTCATTTTCACAATATTGATTCTTCCAATCCAAGAACATGGTGTATCTCTCCATCTGTTGGTATCATCTTTAATTTCTTTCATCAGTGTCTTATAGTTTTCTGCATACAGGTCTTTTGTCTCCCTAGGTTGGTTTATTCTTAGTTATTTAATTCTTTTTGTTGCAATGGTAAATAGGACTGTTTCCTTAATTTTGCTTTCAGATTCTTCATCATTAGTGTATAGGAATGCAAGAGATTTCTGTGCATTAATTTTGTATCCTGCAACTTTACCAAATTCATTGCTTAGCTCTAGTAGTTTTCTGGTGGCACCTTTAGGATACTCTATATATAGTATCATGTAATCTGCAGTGACAGTTTTACTTCTTTTGCAATTTGTATTCCTTTCATTTCTTTTTCTTCTCTGATTGCCGTGGCTAGGACTTCCAAAACTAGGTTGAATAATAGTGGTGAGAGTGGACATCCTTGTCTTGTTCCTGATCTTAGAGGTAATGCTTTCAGTTTTTCACCATTGAGAATGATGTTTGCTGTGGGTTTGTCCTATATGGCCTTTATTATGTTGAGGTAGGTTCCCTCTATGCCCACTTTCTGGAGAGTTTTTATCATAAATGAGGGTTGAATTTTGTCAAAAGCTTTTTCTGCATCTCCTGAGATGATCATACGCTTTTTATTCTTCAATTTGTTAATATGGTGTATCACACTGATTGATTTGCATATATTGAAGAATCCTTGCATCTCTGGGATAAATCCCACTTGATCGTGGTGTATGATCCTTTTAATGTGTTGTTGGATTCTGTTTAATAGTATTTTGTTGAGGATTGTTGCATCTATGTTCATCAGTGATATTGGCCTGTAGTTTTATTTCTTTGTGACATCTTTGTCTGGTTTTGGTATCAGGGTGATGGTGGCCTCATAGAATGAGTTTGGGAGTGTTCCTTCCTCTGCAGTTTTTTGGAAGAGTTTGAGAAGGAAGGGTGTTAGCTCTTCTCTAAATGTTTGATAGAGTTCACCTGTGAAGCCATCTGGTACTGGACTTTTGTTTTTGGAAGATTTTTAATCACAGTTTCAATTTCATTACTTGTGATTGGTCTGTTCATATTTTCTATTCTTCCTGGTTCAGTCTTCAAAGGTTACACCTTTCTAAGAATTTGTCCATTTTTTCCAGGTTGTCCATTTTATTGGAATAGAGTTGCTTGTAATAGTCTCTTAGGATGCTTTGTATTTCTGTGGTGTCTGTTATAACCTCTCCTTTTTCATTTCTAATTTTGTTGATTTGAGTCCTCTCCCTCTTTTTTTTGATGAGCCTGGCTAATGGTTTATCAATTTTGTTTATCTTCCCAAAGAACCAGCTTTTAGTTTTATTGATCTTTGCTATTGTTTTCTTTGTTTCTATTTCATTTATTTCTGCTCTGATCTTTATGATGTCTTTCCTTCTACTAACTTTGCGTTTTGTTTGTTCTTCTTTTTCTAGTTCCTTTAGGTGTAACGTTAGATTGTTTAACATTTTTCTTGTTTCTTGAGGTAGGCTTTTATAGCTATAAACTTCTCTCTTAGAACTGCTTTTGCTGCATCCCATAGGTTTTGGATCATCGTGTTTTCATTGTCATTTGTCTCTAGGTATTTTTTGATTTCTCCTTGATTTCTTCAGTGATCTCTTGGTTATTTAGTAACGTAGTGTTTAGCCTCCATGTGTTTGTGTTTTTTACATTTTTTTCGCTGTAACTGATTTCTAATCTCATAGTGTTGTGGTCAGAAAAGATGCTTGATATGATTTCAATTTTATTAAATTTACTGAGGTTTGATTTGTGACCCAAGATGTCATCTATCCTGGAAAATGTTCCGTGAGCACTTGAGAAGAAAGTGTAACCTGCTGTTTTTGGATGGAATGTCTTATAAATATCAATTAAATCTATCTGGTCTATTGTGTCATTTAAAGCTTGTGTTTCCTTATTTATTTTCTGTTTGGATGATCTGTCCATTGGTGTAAGTGAGGTGTTAAAGTCCCCCACTATTATTGTGTGACTGTTGATTTCCTCTTTTAGAGCTGTTAGCAGTTGCCTTATGTATTGAGGTGTTCCTATGTTGGGTGCATACATATATATAATTGTTATACTTTCTTCTTGGATTGATCCCTTGATCATTGCGTAGTGTCCTTCCTTGTCTCTTGTAACATTCTTTATTTTAAAGTCTATTTTCTCTGATATGAGTACAGCTACTCCAGCTGTTTTTGATTTCCATTTGCATGGAATATCTTTTTCCATCCCCTCACTTTCAGTCTGTATGTGTTCCTAGGCCTGAAGTGGGTCTCTTGTAGACAGCATATAGATGGGTCTTGTATTTGTATCCATTCAGCAAGCCTGTGTCTTTTGGTTGGAGCATTTAATCCATTCACGTTTAAGGTAATTGTCGATATGTATGTTCCTATGACCATTTTAATTGTTTTGGGTTTGTTTTTGTAGGTCCTTTTCTTCTCTTATGTTTCCCACTTAGAGAAATTCCTTTAGCATTTGTTGTAGAGCTGGTTTGGTGGTGCTGAATTCTCTTAGCTTTTGCTTGTCTATAAAGCTTTTGATTTCTCCATCGAATCTGAATGAGATCCTTGCTGGGTAGAGCAATCTTGGTTGTAGGTTCTTCTCTTTCATCACTTTAAGTATATCATGCCACTCCCTTATGGCTTGTAGAGTTTCTGTTGAGAAATCGGCTGTTAAGCTTATGGGAGTTCCCTTGTCATTTTTCCCTTGCTGCTTTCAATAATTTTTCTTTGTCTTTAATTTTTGCCAGTTTGATTACTATGTGTCTCGGCGTGTTTCTCCTTGGGTTTATCCTGTATGGGACTCTCTGTGATTCCTGGACTTGGGTGGCTATTTCCTTTCCCATGTTAGGGAAGTTTTTGATTATAATTTTTTCAATATTTTCACGGGTCCTTTCTCTTTCTCTTCTCCTTCTGGGACCCCTATAATGCGAATGTTGTTGCTTTTAATGTTGTCCCATAGGTCTCTTAGGCTGTCTTCATTTCTTCTCATTCATTTTTCTTTATTCTGTTCTGCAGCAGTGAATTCCACCATTCTGTCTTCCAGGTCACTTATCCGTTCTTCTGCCTCAGTTATTCTGCTACTGATTCCTTCTAGTGTATTTTTCATTTCAGTTATTGTATTGTTCACCTCTGTTTGTTTGTTAATTCTTCTAGATCTTTGTTAAACATTTCTTGTATCATCTCGATCTTTGCCTCCATTCTTTTTCCAAGGTCCTGGATCATCTTCACTATCATTATTCTGAATTCTTTTTCTGGAAGATTGCTTATCTCCATTTCATTTAGTTGTTTTTCTGAGGTTTTATCTTGTTCCTTCATCTGGTACATAGCCCTCTGCCTTGTCATCTTGTCTTTCTGTGAATGTGGTTTTTGTTCCACAGGCTGCAGGACTGTAATTCTTCTTGTTTCTAGTCATAATATATTTTTGTTGTTTCCCCATTTCATGGAAATGTATACCTATTTTAATTGGTAGGTATTATCAATTATCAATGTATACCTATTTTAATTATTGGTAAATAATAGTTTAAAAATTTAATTAGGAAATTGATAATTAGTGAATCCAAATAGATATGATGTGTTTCTTATGTTTTTTATTCCTTTCTTTCGTTTTCCCTATCACTTCTTCTAATTCCAAGAATATGTTACATCTGTGAGAGAAGGCAAAAATGAACCTGATTGCAAAGTGAAAATCTCTGTCAATTTTTTAGGCCTTTTCTTGTCATTGAATATTTGTAATAGATAGTCCTAATTAGCAAATAATTGTGGTGGTTTATTTGTTGTAATGCAGATATTAGATGTTATGTAGATTGGGAAATCTCTTTAGTAGCTATGTGATAAGCAAACACAATTCAAATGTGACAAGAAAAGAAATCTAATACCAGAAAATTAGCATGGAATATTTAATGTATTATAATCTTTACTTTATTTCACTGATAGCCATAATATATTACAACAAAACTGATTTCAATAGCCTTTTAAAATTTCATTTTGTACCTACTTACTGACATATCCAATTATAAGTGTTATCCTTTGCTCAATACCAGAGTCAAATGCTTTACTAGAGAAGGAGATGATAAGATTTCTAAAAATACTAGCTCAATAGTGTACATATTTATTGCTGGGTAGCTTACCAAATATGAAGGATTTAGCGTGATTACAAATTTGACCCCAAATAATTCATATTGAATTTAAATCATATAAGTTCTCATCCATCAAAGACAGTAGAAGAAGAAAAAAAAAAAAAAAAGCAAAATCATGTTTCTGAAAATAAAGTTCAACATTCAGTAGAATTTTATTGAGTACATGCTTTCTATAATAACTGAAGCAGGAATATAAACAAACTCAGTTTGAAAAAACAAGCATACTGTCTTGAAAGAACTGAAAGTCTACCGAAAACATACAATTATGGTCCTATATGGAACTAATTAAAATAATGTATTGAGAAAGGATATATAATGCCCATTGAAAATATCTATTAATATATTTTCTTCCTTTTTCACTTTTCTGACACCCTTGTGATATTTACTCAGCCTCTTACTCCTATTCACAGGCACCAAATTAATGTTCACAAACAAATTATATTATGCCTATTTATTCTCAAAGTAAATAACATCCAGTTGCTCAGGGTATCAAACCAACTTCAAGTGATCATTGCAGATTTATCTTACTCTCTTCTCCAAAATCAGTTATCTGACTCAGCCATGTCATCCTGTTTCATTAGCATAAAAATTAACTGCATCATTTCCCTTGATAGTCTACAAGGAGGTATTTAGCAATAAACATAGGGCAGTGTTAGTGTACTACAGAGTTAGACAGCTGTAATGCAGTTGGAGTGTACTTTGATTTACAGTGATATTTTCATCTCAGAGTATTCACTTTAATTAATGTTGCTGCAAAGGGTTAATACTATAAAAATATTATATCAGTTAACCAATATGAAACCGTTCTTGGTTCTGTTAATGACCACCAGTCACTAAAGACCACCAGAAACATCTGTTGCCAAATAGAGTTGATATTCATTTCACCAAAAGAGGCTGCAGACCATGTGGAACAGGGGATGTCTCAGAAGCTGGTAGAATAGGCTTGTTATAGAACTTGGGGTTGTGTTAAATCATTTGGAGGAGGGTTTACATATTATTCTTGCTTTCTTTTCTCATATGAAATTTTTTTGACATTGTCTCATGACAAAGAGTATATATTATATTTTCTTGTTTCCTCAATAGAGCCTGCTTTAGTACTATGTTAAGCAATTAACAGATATTTGCTGATTTCAATATTCATTTCTGATTTCAATATTTTATTGATTTATTTTGAAGGAAGGTATGTTTCATGTTACGCAAATAAAGCTCAAGACAATATGTGAAAATCATATAGTTATGTTCAGAGAAAAATAATCAAGATTCTTACTTTAAATATTTAGTTTAACCCATGCAGCCACCATCATAAAATGACAGCAATAGAAAAACTTAAAAATTGAGAGTACTATTTTATTGTTACTATTCTTTAAAGTAGATTTCCTATTTATAGACCTTCAGAAAGGCATTCATGGAATGATATATTTTATTAAAATACAAATCATTTAGAAAAATTTTAGAATGTATAAGCTAGTTATATCAGTTAGAATTACTTTATTTGGAAATAACAGAAAATGATAATACAGTGCCTTAAACAATAATGGGTTTATTCATCTTAATAATGAGAAGTTCAAAGGAAGACGGGCCAGGGTGTATATGGCAGTCCAGTGATGTCGTAAAAGACCCCAGCTCCTTCTCTCATCCTGCCCTTTCATTCTTGGTGTGTGTTTTTATCTTACAAGATGGCTGCATTATCTCTTGACTTTGCATCTACGTTGCCGGAAAGATGAAAATGAAAGGCCCAAACCATCTCCTCTTTAAATTTTGTTTGTTTAAAAGAAAAAAGGCAACCCACAATAAATACTTCTTTTTATATCTACCTGGCCATAACTGTGATTCCTGGCCATCCCTAACTGCCAGCCAATTTAAAAAGAGGAATATATTATTTTTCTTATCTCTGTAGTAGAGGAAATCAAGGGAAGGAGTAGGTTGTAATTGAGTTTAGGAAATATTCTATAGTGGCCATGCCAAATAAAATAGACATACACACATACATGATTTAACTACATATACATGTTAACTTGTAAGTTCTCAAAAATTTCAAAATGATTTGTATTTTAATCAAAGATACTTATGAATGCCTCCTTGAAAACTTATAAATAGGGAATATACTTAAAATAGTTATATATATCTTTAAAGCTATATTAATGTATATAAAATTATATATGTATATAGACATATGCAAAGAAAAATCTATTGTGCTGAAATAAATTATTTAAAAATTTAAAAATATATCTTTAAAAATTAATGATTATGTCTTTATTTTCGTATCAATATAAAAAAAACAGAAATGCAATTATCACATTGCTAAGCAAAGTTTCATGCCTCAGTCTGTGTAAATCTAGGAGATACGATTTTAAAATATAGTAATAAATCCTCATAAAATGAGTAGGTACGTTTTAAAGTTACATTGAAATTTAAAACCTGAGAGAATAATTGCAAAATTGGATTTTGGAAAAAAATTAAATGCATCCCATTTACCTTGTTCTGCATTATATTTCCCTAGACTCTATTTTTTGTTATATTTTGATAATTCATTCTAGAAGTAAGAAAAATTAATTCAGACTCCTTATTGGTAAGAACAGAAAATGTGTGTTGTTGATTGTTTATTATCCACTGAGGATGTTCAAATATCCTTCTCTGGTCCCAGCTCATGTTCCAAGTGCACAGTCCCCTCCATCCCTAGTCTAATATTGCCTACCAACAATTTACCCATTGTGCTTCAGTGGGTCGACCTCATGTATATTAACCCCTTCTTATTTCCCACTTAGTTCTTATGTAGCTTATACATTTGCATGGGTTCAAAGAGATGACTGTGCTGTGTAAGGAAAATGAAATTTTATTTTCCATCTTTCCCAACCCTCAAAAGACATACACATAAAAATAAATCGCTACCCACATTCTGATTGGTACAGAGATGAGGTCTTGTAAATATTAGAATGTTTCCATTTAATCTAGCTTCATCTGCTTTATATTTATAGTGAATTCCCACAATATTGTGTGTATGTTTTCTGTTTCACCTGAATTTTATTGCTGTTAGATAGTACTTCTTTTCTCCATTTCCATAGAGGTTTTTCTTGTTTGTTTTTTTAAATTGGGAATTAAGAGAGGCTGGTTTGAATATGAAAGTTCTAAATGATACTTTGGCAAAGAAAGTGATGACAGTTAGCTAGCTTGAGGAAAATGAATTGAAATTAATGTGAAAGAAAACAGGAAGAGGAAATTTAAATTTATTAAAACTGGGAAAATTTTGAAACTACAAATAAAGATGATCAAATCCATGGATATTAAATAGAAGTGGACCTAAATGTATTCCAAATGGGAGAATGAGAGTTTAGAACAAGATTATATAAATATTCAATCTTCTTTATAGCTAATAGCTAGATTTGCTATGGGCATATCCAAGTAATTCCAGTAAGTTGATTTTGAAAATTGTTCTTGTTAAGGGGTCCTACTGTTGGATTTACTAGCCTTCCTGATCTGGGAAAACCTAAATACTGACTCTCAAGTCACTACGAAAGATATGATGATATAATGAACCAAGATTTTCTTGTTTTGATTGATTACTTCAATACCTTAAAAAAAAAAAAAAAGACAGAAAGGGAGAAAGAAGAAAGAAAGAAAGAAAAAAAAAAAAAAGATTGGGAGAGAAAGGGAAAGGGAAATGTTACCAAAGGACCATTTACTTAGTCTACATTACAATATATAAAGTTGAAATTATTAATTCTTTGTGCAATGACTGGACTTCCTTACGTCCTATTTAATAAACTGACTTTGAAAATATTTTAAGCTACCAACTTGTGTGAAAGTATTAAAAATTCATTCAAACATATTTTGATGATTACTTCTTAAATTGGCACTGCTAAAAAATGTCTGAAACAGAGACAAATTTTAAGGAGGGTATAGTAGTACACAAAGGCAAGCTACATCAATGATATAAGGTTTTATTAATTGATTTTAAAAGGTTTGGAATGTCTTTTACTTGCAATAAGTGGTGCATACAATACTCATATAGCCACGTGTGTATTGACTGGAATGTACACTAGGATATGGTTCAAATTGGCAAAATTTCTAAACCAAAGGCACTAGATGAGACAGGATGAAATAAAAATGTTCTTCAGCCTGCAAAACTTCTAAGAAAAGAGACTGAATTAGATAAAATAAAAATAACAGATGAGACTCCTTTGTCATATTTAGTTATGCACTTTGGGTACTCTTTCCATGTCATTTTTGGCAGGGATGAAGGATGTTAATAAGGAAGAAAATTCAGACAACACCAATTATTTTAAGGGCATGCAGTTAGGTACATAGCAGCTAACCTGAAGCTTTGTAGATTCCAGATGGGACAAGTAATCAGATTACTTGCGGGTGTTTTAATAGTACCCAGAGGGTATCATAAAATCACTCACCATATGCCTAATATCCCTATAGCTCTGTTTCTTTGAACTGTTACTTTAATCTTCCTTTTTATTTACTTTTTATTGCCATACACTTAAACTGATGTCTTTTCTTATCTACAGATAAACTTATAGGCAATATGTGAATACTCATGCACATCTCTTATCTCTCATTTTACTGTACTTCCTACTTTTTCTATTGATATTTTAGTTGTCTGCCCTATAATGTGGGTATCTCTTAAGCTTTATGTCTAAAGATTTCCATTTCTGTGTCTGTTTGCTGAATTTACTCTTGGTTTTGTGATTAGGAGTATGAAGGTCAGAAACCAAATTGTGATGGGTTGGAAAAAAATAGAAGGTATAGAAATATAGAAAGTGAGTATAAATTGTATGTAAATCTATCAGAAAACTTTAAGTGGTTCTAAGTCACATTTAATAGGGTTGTTTTATGCATGCATGCGAGGCTAGCTTATATTATAATGGCCTGAAGTAATATGTTCCCATGAATTGCTTAGTTGTTGGTAGGGTGACTGAAATAGCGTTGCAACTTTTTTTTCTGATAAATGGGGAACGTGTTTTCAAATCAAACTGAGGTGGGGGGGAAGTGTTTGGTAGCTGGAAAACAAATTTAAAAAGTGTATAAGGGAAAAGGTATTATCAACTGTGTCAAATGTTATTTAATACGCCAAGTAAAATTAAAGTTGAAATTGGGTATTGGATTTAGCGATTTGGAGGTCATTAATGAACTGGATACGATCAATTTGTTTGAATAACAGGGATAAGAAACCTGTTTGGAATGGGTTCAAAATGCAAAGATAGAAACTGGTGAGTATTTTCTGAAAAAAAAAAAAAAAAGAAAAAAAAGCAGATAAATTGACACTGAAAATTTTATCAGAATTATTTTTGTTTTGATTGTTTTACTTTGTTTTGTTTTTGTTCTTTTTTTTTCTTTCTTTTTTTTTTTTTTCGAATGGAGAAATAGCAGGATGTTTATATGCTGATGATAATTATCCAATATAGAGTTGGGAACTGAGGAATGAGTAGATGACAGGGATGTTATATAATAAGAGGTAAGGAATTGTCTTAAGAAATGAACACTAATAGTTCTATTTTAATAGACAGAAAGGTAGAGTATATTGGCACAGATGCTGATAGTTGTCCATATGTGGTGTTAGGAATCTATTAAGGTTTTTAGAATTACTTCAGCTTGTTTTGTGAAGTAAGAAGAAAGGTCATTAACTAAGAATAAGAGAAGAAAAACATGTTCTTTTTTTTGGAGGGTGGGGAGAGTCACAGCATATTTTTATTTTTTTATTTAAGTATAGTTGATTTATAATATTATATTAGTTTCAGGCCTATAGCATAGTGATTTAATATTTTTATAGATTGTACTCCATTTATAGCTATTATAAAATATTGGCTATATTCCCTGTACTATACAATATATCCTTGTAGCTTCTTTATTTTATACTTAGTAGTTTGTACTTCTTAACCCCTTACTCCTATATTGCTCCTCCCCCATTCCCTCTCCCCACTGGTAATCTCTAGTTTGTTCTCTATATCTGTGAGTCTGTTTCTGTTTTGTTATATTCATTTGTTTGTTTTATTCTTTAGATTCCACATATAAGTGATAGTATACAGTATTTGTCTTTTCTCTGTCTGACTTATTTCACTAAGCATGATACCCTCTAGGTCCCTCCATGTTGCTAGTTTTTGAAGCGACTAGAGAAGGTATAAAAGAATCCTTGAGGGAAATGGGGAAGTGATGCTAAAGATAGCAATGTGGTTTCTAAATAGCTTTAAGCCCCCTTGAGGTTGTGGTCATGATTTTTAAAGGGAGACCAATTAGTGTGATTGCTGTTTTTCTTCTAATAAGTTTACCTGTATAAGTTCAGGCTCAAAATAGGCAGATAATTACATTTAAACAATGTTATGGATATTTCATGCATATAAGGCCAAGTGAGAGAGGGACTAAGGAGTTGAGGTACGTGAGAGGAAGTAATTATGAGAACTGACCATAAAATTAACCTGGATAATCAGGAAAGAGAGGTCATCAAGATGATCAATGTGTGACAGTAATTGGTAATGACAAGGTATAGGATTATCTCTATGGAAATAAGTGGCTTAGGCAGAGTGAAAGTTGAATATTTGAAGGTAAAGAAGAATATGAGTAGTATGATTCAAGTATTGTTTTTAAGGAAGGCAGGGAGTAAAATTGTTTGCCAGAGTCAAGGAGGATAAAGAAGATTATTCTAACTTAAACATAGTGCTATGAAGGAAATGGGAGAAAAGAACAGTAACTGTGTTAGAGGGCTGCAGCAGAAGCAGTCTAAACGTTGCTCAGGTTTAGAGCAATAGGGGATAAGGATTCTCAGAAAGTGTTTGAGAATGTAGAGAAATTTGTTGATTATGGACTGAGAAATTAAGGGCACTGTGTCAGGTTTTCATGAGTTAGGGGGGAGTGGGAGATGGAAAGAGTGAAGAGGATGTGCAAAGATTTTAGGGTGGGAGAGATAAGGGTGGCCTGGAACTCTGAGCTTCTGGTGTCAGGTGTCAGCACATACACAGAAATAAAGGATATAATGAGATTAATTCAGATGACCTAAAGGCATTCAGTAATGGTGGTGATGTGGATAGAGGATGGCTGGAACCTTTCTAGTTGATGTAGTTTAGGATATCTGTGAAATCAGGATCTTTCATCTCCTCTTTCTATGTGGGTCAATTGTTTGAGGGTTAAATTGAATCAAAAGAAAAAATGCTTGTATTTAAGTCATCATGTGTTCTTAAAACCCTTAAAATTTAGAGCTAATTGAAATCTCTGCATACTATCTAGCAAAAAAAGAAATATGGTAGAAAAAAAAAATTTTAGGTCAAGTGAAATTTGGAACTAGATTATGAAGAATTAAATAGCTGCCTTGGAAACCAGCACTATTTAATAGTGGAGTGGAGATAATATAAGCCTGATCTATACACACTTCTTCAAATATTGTGTAATACTTATCTTAATATTTTAATAAAGTTTGTTAGGTGTTTGATGAAGCATATTAAATTAAGCCTGCTCAAGAGTATTGCCTCTATAGCTTTACATGTTTTTAAATTTCAGCCCATATGAACATATTATTTTAATTATTACCTGGGATAAGTTGCTTTGTAAAGAGTAAGTATAATTATGCCACCAAGTACAATCTATGTTACTTGGATTCTGTTACATGCATTGGTTACTTTTGATGTCACTTTTTATGAGGTCCAGGTGACCTGCCTGACAGATCTGACTTGGTAAACAGAACTACTTTGCAATAGTAAAAGTTATTTTTTTCTCTTTGAGACATGTTAAAGGTCATAATGTTCAAATGTTTATCCCCTGAAGATCTCAAAGGTAACTTACCCATGGGGACTCATTATTTCTCTCCCTGTTGAAATTCATGTTTTTATCTTTAGACTTGCATCTGTAAAAAGTTGGCATGGAGGAAAAGAACTGTGTCTAGTGCATAATATAGTGTATAAAGAGGCAGCAAACAAGTTTCATTTCCATTCTGGTCACTAACTTTGTATTGAAGGCATTCAGGGTATATTTATCTTTTGTAACCTAAAGCTAAAATCTCAAAATTATTTAGTTAAAATTTTTTTTACTGCTTATTATGTGTATTAGTATAGGTCTATTATACTCTAGTAACAAACTCATAATTTCACTACCTCAAATTCATAAAAGTATATTTCTTGCCAAGGACTGACTGTTTTCTTTTATTTCTGTAATGTCCTCACTGCAGAATCTAGCCTGGTAGAGTAGACACTCTAGAACACTGCTAGTCATCAAGGCAATAGGAAATAAATTTTGGAGAGGTTTACTCTGCAATTAGCAGCTCTAGTTGGGAGCCACACATATCACCTCTTTGCTAATCACCACTCCCAAGTAACCCAGAAGTCCAATCCTACCCGTATGAGGAAGGTAGAGGGAAGTAAGTATTATATAGTTATATAGTACTAATAACCACTATATTGGTGTCATTATTCACTGCATTTTCTTTTTAAGAAAATTTGAGATTTCTAAGGGAGCTGATAACAGTGTTATTAGAATATGCCTATAGATTATACTTGAAAAGACAAATCAAATGAGACACACCATTAGTGGAGATAGAGCGAATACAGATATTAAAGAATTTTTTTTGTCCAGAAAAATCGTAACTTGTTTTGTTAATAACAAAACAGGACAAAATTTACATTTTGATTAAGTCTATGCTAAATCTACATGTTAATATGAATATAAACATAGGTTAGGGATTAAACAATATATTGCATAAAATAATTTACATAAGAATTGTAAAGTTTGTGATTTTGGTTTTATTTCTGTTTTGATTTTTTTCATAGCTTATAAGCAAACAGATGTCAGGCTTGCTCATTTTGAATTTTGTAAGACTCTGGGAGCAGATATCCATTCTGAAAAAGCACATAGTAAATTAAGTTGCTACAAATAGAGAAAATGGTCTTAATTTTCCCCCAAAGTACAAATAGAAGAAACAAAGAGGAATACAACTTATTGACAATAAAATAGTTGACTTGATTTAAGAAATAACTACTCATATTAATCTAAAAGTAAACATTGGTTTTGGCCATCAACCAAAGGAAAAATATAATTCAAATATGAATGTATTTATTTATATACAAGTTTATGAGAAGAATATATATTAATGTGTCACAATGTGTATGCATTTTAGAATGTTTAAATATCACAGTCTCTTTTTCTTCTAAGATATTAGATAAAAAGAAAAAGTAAAAAATTTTTAAAGTGTCTGTAGTATACCAAATATAGATTTCTTTTTAAAAAAAATCTAGGTTTTTGAATATTTATTTTTATCTAAACCCTTCATCTGGGAAAGAAGAATTTGTGATTATATGTAATTAAAATTTTGTAGAAATTATGATGATGAATTTGTACTTTCTACCTTGTTAACCCATCTTACTCAAAGCTGCATTTGAAAGAAGACTAGCTGCATGAACAGACTGTGACTGTAGGATGGAGTTTTTTTGAAATAAGATGGTGCGTTGATTGAACATTATCTTGGTCCACTGGTACTCTGCTATCCCCATTTGTATAGAGAAAAGCAAGAAGAGGAACAATTAATCACATTCCTGTTCTCCACAACAGACTCAATGAAAAGGAGAGGACCAAAAAAAACATGAGTGCAATCTCTCTGAAGTGCTTTCATAAATAATTAGGAAGGAACTTTCAGTAATCATCTCTTTTTCAGAGTCAGCTTGACAAACTAGGAGAATTAGGAGTCCAAAAGTTGATCTTGCATCATAAGTCTAATTTTTCTGGCTTCTATTTTTCAACATTTGCTTCAGTTTTCATTGCTTAAAACCCTCTAATGACTGCTCATTGCTTTAAGCAATTCAGTATTCTTTTTTTCTTTCCAGTTCTATTGAGATATAATTGACATACAATAGTATATAAGTCTAAGGTATAAGCACAGTGATTTTATTTACTTACATACCTTATGAAATGATTACCACAATAACTTTAGTGATCATCTATTATCTCATATAGATACAAAATGAAAGAAAAAAATTTTTTTTCCTTGTGATGAGAACTCTTAAGATTTACTCTCCTAACAGCTTCTGTATATAACATATAGTGGTGTTAACTGTGTTAATCATGTTGTGTCGCATTACTAGTACTTATTTATCTTATACCTAGAAGTTTGTATCTTTTGACAACCCTCACCCAATTCTCCCTACTCTCACCCCTCGCCTCTGGTAATATAATCCCTTTTTCTATGAGTTTATTTGTTTGTTTTTTAAAGTATAATTGACCTACAACACTATGTTAGTTCCTGGTGCACAGCACAGTGATTTGATATCTCTGTACATTACAAATACAGAACAATCAATATTTTTAATGTCAAATACTAAGTACTAAGTTATCTGACCTCTGATTATGTCTGTGACCTCATGTCAAGATTTGTACACACACACACACACACACAATGGAATATTATTCAGCCATAAAAAAGAAGGAAATCTTGCCTTTTCCAACAACATGGATGGACCTTGAGGGCATTACATTAAGTGAATAAATCAGACAGAAAAAGACAAATACTGTATGTTCTCACTTATATGTGGAATCTGAAAAAAGTCAAATTCATAGAAATAGAGAGCAGAATGGTAACTACCAGAGGCTTGTAGGGTGGGGAAAATGGGGAGATTGTGGTCAAAGGGTATAAACTTTCAGTTGTAAGATGAATAAGTTTTAGGGAATCTAATGTACAGCACAGTGACTACAATTAACAATACTGTATTATATACTTGAAAGTTATTAAGAGAGTAGATCTTAATGTTATCACTGCAAAAAAAAAGGTAAAAAGGTAATATATGAAGGGATGGAGGTGTTAACTAAACCTTTTGTGCTAATCATTTTGCAATATATATTGTATCAATCATCATGTTTACATCTTAAGCTTACATACGTTATATGTCAATAATATCTAAATAGAGCTAGAAAAAAATGATTCCATGTGCTTCAGGATTTTTCCATCTCTTCCCTCCAACTTCACCCCCCCCCTTTCCTCTACTTCAAATACCCTTTCCCGTCAAATGCCTATTTATCCAATGTAGTCTCATATTTAGCACTCTCAGAAAACTTTGAACCCTAAGGCTAAGTTAGATCTCTTACTATAAAGCAACATAGTGTTTTGTACTACAGATTATACAATACTGTATAGTCAAGCTCAAACATTCTGAATGAAGCAGCAAAAGAAATAATAGGAAACAGAATGGACTATTGTGGCAGTAAATAAACTGCCAATTAATGCTTTTGTATTCTGAAAACAAACTGAATTACTGGATTGCATAGTATTCTACCTCGACTCAGGGCTTATTCCTTTTATTTCCTTTGCTTCTAGTTCCAGGAAACTACAAAATGTTTTCAGCAAACAAAAGGAAGAGCCAGTCTCCTCAATTAACATCAAACCAAATAAATTATCCTTTTGAGATATATAATCTCTTTCCTCATGCTCCACACTTTAAATAATTAAATGAGGGGCTTCGCTGGTGGCACAGTGGTTAAGAATCCACCTGCCAATGCAGGGGACATGGGTTCGAGCCCTGGTCTGGGAAGATCCCACATGCCGTGGATCAACTAAGCCCATGCACCACAACTACTGAGCCTGCACTCTAGAGCCTGCAAGCCACAACTACTGAGCCCACGTGCCACAACTACTGAAGCCCACACGCCTAGAGCCCGTGCTCCGTGACAAGAGAAGCCACCACAATGAGAAGCCCACGCACCACAACGAAGAGTAGCCCCCGCTCGCGGCAACTAGAGAAAGCCCACGCACAGCAACAAAGACCCAGTGCAGCCAAATATAAATAAATAAAATAAAATAAGTAAATTACAAATAAATAAATAAATAAATAAATGAAAGAATAAACAGTTGAGTCTAGAGTGTTCGTATTTCTATAACCTCACCAAGTCTGGAGTTAAATCAAGAAAATTGAGTGAGTAAAATGTTTAGGTCTGAATGATTAATAAGGCTTCTCAAAAGAATCCTTCCTAAATAAGGAATGTCTAGTCAAAGGACATATTTCTGTACTCAATTCTCTAGAGTCACAGGAAGCAAATTTTGGCTTTCAGGTGCTAAGGACTCAGAAATATTGAGGATTTTTTTCAGAGACTCCTCCTATGTAAACCAAAGAAAATACTTCCCCCAAAATGAAATCATTGGCCCTACTTACCCCATACCACCTCTCATTTTATCATATAAAAAGTCACACTGGCAAACTACCTTGTTGGATACTGGGGACCTCACCACTTTATCTCTTCTTTTCTTTAGCAGAAATCATAGCACCTACGATTATGCATTTATGCCTAGGTGCTCCACTAGAATGTAAGTTCCATGAGAGCAGACTGTGTGTATGTCTTGGACACAACTATGTGCCATTACCCTGCCAGATGCTGGTGATGTAAGTACTCAAAAAATATTTGTGGTTGAATGAATGAGATTAATAAGTGTGCACAGATAAGCGAAAAGCATGTTTACAATACAATAATGCTACAAGCTATTTTTTCCAGTGTCATCATTTGTGATGACATTTTTTTTTTCTAAAGAGACATTTTAGTACAAGGAAAGTCTTCATTTTTGAAAACGTTTCTCAGTTGACATTTCTTTTGCGAGCATGAATTACATCTCAAGAGAATTATGAAATCATCTATTGTGTGCCTTACTAAACTTTGTTTCCCCATTTCTTATTTTAGGGTCTGCCATAATCTATGCACTCAATAAAAATTTGCTAAATATTTATTTGTATGTACTTTAAAAAGAAGTTAAATAAAAGCAATTTTAGAGGGTTTATTGATTCTTATATGGGTTCATTGACAAATTATCTTTTCCTGTTTATCAATATTACTCTACAATTATCAACAGTAAAAATTATATTGCATCTTATCTCAGAATTTTAGTACTCAAAGTGTATAAACTACTTTATACCTCCCACTGTTTTATAATTACTTGAAATTCTCTAACTGTATTGCTTATGTACTTTATATACATTTAACTTCATTGTAGAGAGAATTTGCCTGTCTAAAATGTATTTTCCTGATATAGAATGAAAATGTGTTTTGACATCAGGAAAATATGTGGTTTGGTGATAAACAATAGCTATACAGAGTGCAAATGTATTTGAGGTGGATCATAAGATACAAACTCCACACAGCGGTTATTTCTGAACAATCCATATTCAATCAAATACTTCAGACTATCACTTTTTGAAGAAACAAAGATAGGACTCTGATTTGCTTTTGGACTGAAAGATGCAATTGTGACACTTTGTAGCAAAGAACTTTGGTTTGAAGTAGAAAACTAATTAATAAAGCAGGCAGAAACAATTTCTGAGGGCATTTTTACTGCTTTAATTGGCAGTATTAGAAGCTTTGGTTAAAAGGAAATCCTTAATAGGAACAAAGAAGGAAATTTAGAATGAAATAATTTCTAAGGTTGCACTAACTTCCATTGTGTGTTTACTCCTTGCATATTCCTGCATGATAAAATTCTATTAGAGCTATTTCTTTTACTAATCAGTGCATTAATTTTTAGTAAACCCCTATGTAAGTCCAATATGTTTATTATTATTCAATACTATAAATTAAAAACATGAACCCTTTTGCCACAATTCATGTTAACCAATGTTGTTATACAATGCAATAATTTCACTGCAATGTAAAAATGGAATTTACTTTATACAAAGAAAAATTGCTGCCTTTCCTACAAGAGAACATATGTGGAAAATGAATAGTCCTTTGGACTGAATACTTAAATTTATTTAGTAATGGAGGATTTGGATATTGAAACAATAAGCATCTAAGCTCATAGGCTGATTCTCATTTCCCAGGCAGTTTTCTGTCTTCATTGGAAACCTGAAGCTTAACCCACATTTATTATTGTCACCACAAAAATTTTGGAGGTTACTTACTGCACAGCTTCTATGGTGTGAATTTTGCTGTACATCTGGCTGTCATCCCATTCTTTCTTTCTTCTCACTTAAGGAACTATTGGTTCTTAAGACTTAACAATTCTTGGGGTTATTTAGTATTCTCTCAATAAAATAGCTTTGTTTTAATTAATGTCATTTTCTTTTGCTTGCAACTAAAAACTCCCACAAGTATGGTCTTATATTTCTTATTTAAATAACAGCAAGGATGAAATCTAACGTGTAGAATAGAGAGGTATGGGCTAAATGTATGGCCCCAGTTGCTTACTACCTACCGGTACTTGACAGAAGGCAACACACAGGATGAGCTGGGAGAATCAAGACAGATTAGCATTTGAGGTATGGCTTAAAGAATATGGAATTTAAATATTCAGAATTTAAAAGAATATCAGAGAATAACAAGTGATTTGGGGAGATTGGAGCAAATATTATATGAAAAAATGAAATGGAAAATGACACTAGAAAGGTGAAATAGGTTACAACTCTGCAAGTCCTTGAATGCCTTATAAGAATATTGAATTCCAGAAATAAAGGTGGACAATTGAAAGTTTTCATGTAGAGGAAAAAAAATAAAATAGAGACAATCACCTACTCCTAATTACATAATTTATTCATCAGGCAATATTTTAAAATGGTTTAATCATACATTCTACTTTTCATCGAAGCATAGCATACTTATAGAAAAGAGCACAAATCATAACTGTGTAACTTCATGAATGTTCAGTGTTGAACATGTTCAGCTAACTAGAACCCACTTCAGAATCCTAGAAGTACTCTTCATCCCCCCTCCAGTCACTATGTCCTCAAACGTAACCCCTCTCCCAATTTCTAAAACATAGATTATTTATTGAACATTATACAAATAGAATATACGTTTGTACTTTTTTTTTGTCTCTGTTCTTTCAACATTGCATTTGTAAAATCATCAATATTATTGTGTATTTGGCAGTTTGTTTTTCTCATTGCTATATTGTGTTCTATTGTTGAGTGTACCACGATTAATTCATTTTGCTATTGATAATATGGCTATTTTGAATGAAGCTACTATGAATATTTTGTACATGTTATTTAATGAAAATAAGTATACAAAATATTTTTTAACATCAGTAGGATGAGCATGGACTGAAGTCTCTATTATTGATAAATAGTCTGATTGATTCTACTAGTCATTCCATATGGAGATATCAAAAATATATAATTCATAAACTGTGTCTCTGATAAAAAATTAGTGGTCATATTTTATATACTAAATCAGCTTTAATAATAAAATGTACATAGAGTTGAATTTGTTGTTTTATCATGACCTGAGTTGAATGCTGAAAGCAGTATACTCTCCTGGTCTACTGGTTACATTGAACTTTATGAAGATGATGTTGCTCATAAGATTGTTTCAATAAGCTCTGATATCTGCTTCTGCCTTTTAAATCCAGGGAGGAAAAAAAATGAAAAACTATGCTAGACTTTTACTAGTTTTGCCTTGCATATATTTGTATCTCAGGGAGTTGTCTCTCCTCCCTCTTCTCATGCAATCCTATTATGGAAGATTTTTTTTTTCTGTTATTAAAACAATATATTATATATATATTTAAAAAAGTACCTGTCCTTCAACACTAAAATTTTATCCACAGCCACTTCAATAGGGATGTTTCTAATTAAAAACAATTTTAGGGAGCATCCAGTGTCACTTGTGACAAGTAGAGAGCTTGGAAATAATCACTCGTCTTTACAACAAGAGAATACCAGACAAATGGAAAATCAATGAGTTTTCTTGGAATAATCAGAGAACTGGAATTACAGGGAAAACTTCCATCCTGAACTCTGGAGAGACAGATGAATCTAGATAGTCACAGCCAAGATCTGCTTCCTTGGAACAAAAGCTGTAGGAGCCATAAACTCTAGGAAGACTTACCCAATAATATTGAACAATGGATGGTGCTGAGTGTGGACTAGCATGAGATTAAGAAGCTTGCAGTGTTGTGGGGAGCATGTTTCTGTGGACTTTACCTCCAGGAAACTCACAGTGATAATCCAAGAAAGATTCACTTCTTTTCATGCCCAGACCCTTGTCTATAACTAAAGCCTACTCTCCAAGAAGGGCTTTGACAGAGTGCAATTCTGAAACTTTATCGAGCTTAGGAAAAGGAACTGCTTCTCACCTCATGTCCCTTTTATACTTCTAGCTTCACTTAAGGGGAAAAGAAAACATAATCAACAGGGTACAGAAATTCTAAATGAATGAATGAATGAATGAATGAATGAATAAATAAAAAAATAAATAAGGAAAGCTGCAGCCAGGGAAGGGAGTGGGGGACAAGGAGAAAAATATTATACCATCAGGGGAGGTACAAAAACACTTGTGAAGACCACAGTCCAAGACATAGGCACACTAGAAGACTGAGACTTAATCAGAAGCTAATATAAACACTCCCTCTCCAACACTCTGCCACTCCATTTACAAACCTCAGTATAGTAACAGTATTACATTTGACAGAGATTCCATACACAGACTCTTTTTGATGAACAGTGTATAGGGAAACCCCCAAGCCAAGATTAAAAAAAAGACACTAGAGAAATTTGAAAACTTTAGTACCTGTATCACAACATATATAGCTAGATTAACATAAAATACTAAATACCTGATACAACATGACCAGATTTCAAAAAAATATTATAAGATATCAAGATATCATGAAAGGCAAGAAATAACAGTCTGAAGAAACAAAGCATCAGAATCAGACCCAGGTGAGACACAGATGGAATTATCAGACAGATGTTATAAAATAATTGTGATAAATATGTTAAGGGCTGTAACAGAAAAGGTAGACCACATGAAAGAACAGATGAATAATGTAAGCAGAGAGATAAAAGCTCTAAGGAAAAAAAATCCAAAGAAAATGCTAGAAATAAAAAATGGTATAACAGAGAATGCCTCTGATGGGTTCATCAGTGAACTACACACAGACAGGGAATGAATATGTGGACTCAAATATAGGTCAATGAAAACTTTGCAAAATAAAATTCAGAGAAAAAAAAACAGAAGAGATCATCTAAGAAATGCAATATAAAATTTTTTAAAATGTAGCCTATGCAGACATGAAATATAAAAAGTAAAAGAAAGAACAAAGTGGAAGAAATATTTAAAATAATAATGATGGAGAACTTTCCAAAATTAGTGACAGACTTCAAACCACAGATCCAGGAAGCTGAGAGCATCAATTAGGATAAATACCAAAAAATACTTCTGCATATTCAAACTGCAGAAAATCAAAGAAAAGGAAAATCTTGAAGAGAGCCACAGGAGGATGCAGATAAACAACTTATCTATGGAGGAACAAGGATAAGAGTTATAGCAGACCTTTCATTTCCACGCAAGCAAGAAGAGAGTAGCGTGCTATCTTCAGTGTGTTGAAAGAAAATAACGCCAACCTAGAATTCTTTACTCAGTAGAATTATTCTTCAAAAGTGAAGGAGAAATAAAGACAATCATGGATAATCAAAAGCTGAGGGAATTTATTTCCAGCATAACAATTTTATAAGAAATGTTAAAAGTTCCTCAGGCAGAACAAAAAATGAGATAGTGAGAAATTCTTCATTCCTTAAGTGTGAGTGGTACATACTGACTTCTTTCCAAGAGAACAGTATGTAAGGGGAGGAAATAGCAATTTTACCCTGGAAAAACCTGACAAACACTGCCTCAGTCAGGTCAATAAGGTTAACATCATCAGTGATAAGTCCTGTTGACAGTATGTACATGATGTGATGAGAATGGTATCTTATTTCTGTTGTGCCCATCTCCTCAAAACCAACAAGCCCAGTCTAACCTTGGGAAAAACATTAGGTAAATCACAATTAAGGGATATTCTATAAAATGCCTGATAAGGTCCCCTCAAGACTGTCAAGGTATTCAAACAAGGGAAGTCTGAGAAACTGTTGTGATCTCTATCTATCTAAGGAGACATGAATGCAAAGGAGACTTGATATCTGAATGAAATGTAGTATTCTGGATGGGATCCTAAAACAAAAAAAGACATTCATTAAAAATATAGAGGAAATCTGAATAAAGTACAGACTTTAGTTAATAATAATGTGCCAATACTGGTTAATAAGTTGTAACAAATGTACCACACTAATGTAAGACATTAACATTACAGGAAACAGTGTAGGCTATCTTGGGGTCTCTGAATTATCTCTCCAAATTTTCTGTAAATTACAAGTTATCATAAAATAAAAAGTTTACCTTTGAAAACAAAGCAAAGGTGAAATAAAAAAGCAATTCCAGTGGCTTTATAAGTATTAGGTTGGGCAAATTCCACTACATCTTTTGGATTTGGAACTGCATTATATTCCTGACTGTAGGAATAAGTCAGTTTATAAGTAGTTTATAATAAATAGTTTATAAGGATAAAAAATATTTTTTATCTGAAAATCTTTGACAAAGAACTCTTCACTCTTTTAAGCATAATTCCACATCTCTATTTTCTATCTAATGGTATACACGCAGAATTGAAAAAAAAAGCATGTTGGGATTTCACTTTTAATACAAAACAATGTGAAATAGTTATAGCATGCAGTGATATTATCTTATTAGAAGTACTATAGAATTAATGCACTAATAATCTTTGCTTTTAAATTTCTTAAAAAAGTTGATAACAGTTGTTCTACTCTGAACTTTTAAAAGTGTGTAAGCTTATTTAGCATCTCAGAGGGAATTAAACATGTTTCAAATTATCTAAAATAGCTTTAATTTGGAGAGTTCTAAACAATTATTTAAATGATAAACCAGATTTTGAAATAGTGAGATAAAAAACCTTGCTTATGTACATCTGGAAGGATTTTTTCATGAACAAGATGGAGGTTAATTTGGTGCCTTGATTAGAATACCAGCCATAAGGTCTAGGTCTGAGATGTTATCCATATGTAGGCCAGCTGACTTTGCTACATAAACTGAACAGTGGCTACTCCTCTGATATTGATTAGCAGGGTATTTTAGAGATTGGACTCTCATGGTCAGGATTCTGGTAATCCTCACAAATTTTAAGGGGAGTTCTGTTATTTACAGATGAAGAGATTCTGTGATGCAGCCATGTGCCAGAGGATGCCATGCACTCTGATTAACTGGTAGAGTCAGTCTGAATTGAAGCTCAGTTCTTCATCTCTATGTAAACTGCCTCCCCCAATTTTAGAACCTGGCCCAGTTCTTATGTTTCTTGTGCAGTATATTGGGAATAAAACTGTTAGTTGAATTATATCTCCTCCTCACCCTTATCACCCCTGACATGTTGAAGTCCTAACCCCAAGTACCTCAGAATGTGACTTTATATGGAAATAGTGTCTTTACAGAAGTAATCAACTTAAAATGAGGCCATTAGATTGATCCTAATCGAACATGACCAATGTACTTATAAAAAGAGGAAATTTGGACACAAAGATAGACATGCATAGTAGGGAGATGATGTGAAGACACCAGGAAAACACCAGGTGAAGACAGAGGCAGAGACTGGAGTGATGCCGCCCCAAGCCAAGGAACGCCAAGGATTGACAGCCACCACCGGAAACTAGGAAAGGCAATGAAAAATTCTCTCTTACAGGCTTCAAAGGGAGCCTGGCCCTGCCAAAATCTTGATTTTGAACTTCCAGCTTACAGAACTGTGAGAAAATACATTTCAAGCTGCCCAGTTTTTGATATTTTGTTATGGCAGCCCTAGGAAACTAATTAAAAAACCAAAGTAAATTTTCAGTTACACTGAATAGTCTTAGACTGCTATACGATCATTTCACTCAACTTTCTACTTTACTTGCTATAATTTGATATAGGGTCCATATTAAGAATTTTATCAATTTTTTCCCATTATCCAAGCTCTATTCATATTTTTTTTCATGCAGTCAGTGTCTTCCTCAAATTAGTGGCTTTCCCAGCCAATTCTGAGGAGCATGCATTTTTTTCCCTATTGTTTTAGATGTTTCTTAGCCGTAAGTGGAATGTTGCTTGCCTCTTCATACAAATTGAACTCTCACTTGATTTCTCTATATTAGTTTTTTTTTTTAAAGACTTTACTTTGCCATTATTTTATACCTATCTTGCTTTCCAGTTTCTTACATAGTTCTTGATCCTACCTTTGCAATGCTTTAGTTAAAGAATTAAATAGTATTACCGAAGAATCCAGTAATATTGGGAATATTGTTATCTTGCTTCATCACAATGTGGATGTGTGCACACACCCAAGTACTTGTATATATGTGTGTTTTCATATGAGCATGTATGCACCAAATGTTTATACTGCTAGTGACTTTTTCTTTAATTATTAATAATGTTAATTCAAATTCTCCAAGTATACACATCTAGGGAAAGTAGCAGAGAAGTTTGCAGAGTGCCAGAAGTCTGACTAAGGCTACATATTTGCTGCAATAAATCCACATATGAATATTTCAAAGTTCAGTCTTACTTTAGTACACTAAATGATAGGTCAGTTGACAAAGGTTTAATGCATTTTAAGAAATGAACTAATTTTGCTCTTTTATCAGGAAGAATTTTTTTCTCCAAAATTTAATCAGATACAGCATAGTAGCTTACTTCAAGATTTGTTATAATAAACATCCTAACAAGTGAATTATCAGATTTATAATTTGCATAACTAAGTGAGTTATTTCACTGATATACATATCCTTGAATTTAAATCTTTTATTTTACATTTTATTTTGATAAATTATGCTGCAATGATTTCTAATAGTCTTATCACTTGTATTTTAAGTTACTATAAATTTCTTAAGATCCTAACTGGCAGTGGCTAATGAAATTGCTAAAGATAAGTCACTTCTACAGCTTTTTCAGTTACAGCCATTTAAAAAGAAAATATATCATTAAAGCAAAAACGTTCTATTATGTTCTATCAAAGACAGTTCATGTAATTTTCATTTTTAACAACACAAAAAATACTACATGTGAATCTTTTATCCACTAATAAACATAATTTGGTACTTGTGCTGTACATCACTGTAATTACAACGATATCTTTTATGCTAAAGACAGCCTCAAACTATGGGTAAGAGGACGAATTTTTTTTCTTTCGTGAGAGGGTTTAATTAAGTAGTCTCAGAATTGTCTTTGTTGCTTAGTATTTGCCTTCCTTTCAAAACACAATACTCCAATTTATCAAGTAATCATTCTACCTGCTCTTTTATCTCTAATTTCACATATTCATCCAAAAGTTTTAAAAATAATTATTTTGCGATATCTGCATTTGTCTTTCTTTCAACTTGGATGGTTCATTTCTGAGTGCTTTCTGTTCTAACCCCTACCACTAGTAAGAAGTGTACAACTTCCAAAACACATGAATATGTAAAACACATGAAAGCTTTTATAAGATAAAGTTATAAAAATTCATAAATCAGAGGAAGAGGAATGAAACCCATACCCTTTATCTGACAGTTACTGCTTTGAATTGTATGACCTAATTGTATATAGGATTAGATAATATATGAGTACTACAATATTTGTTCTTTTTAGCATAAGTCTGATGAAGGAAAAGCACTATATAACAGTTCATTTTTAAAAATCATTACAAATTAATTAGACGTCTTTTAGTCAATTAGCGCTTGATATTGCAGCATTTGTGATATTTCTGAATTCTTATATCTGATTGCCCCCGCCTTCATTCTTTATTGACTGTAAGATTTTTTTAAACTTATAATTTCTGTATTTTAAGTACATGACAATCGTTAACATTTTTATTGTTTTTAATAAATCTTACATTGTTATCAGTAATTTACAAATGTGTGCTACTAAATGTTTAAAGACATAATTTTTGGAAAGATGTAAGCTGGTTTGTATCTTACATGCTATGCAGCTTTAGGTAAGTTTTGTAAAGTCTGTGAATCACAATTTTCTCACCAGTTAGATGGAGATAATTTATGCAGAAAATAAGCATTAAATACCTGCTATCTTTAAGAGCTCTTCTGGGTGCTGAGGATACCATTTTTAATAAAATCAGCAAACCTCTGGAGTCCTGGAGCTTACATTCCAGAACACAGTAAAGTGGTTGAAAGCAAATAACAAAAAACATAAACTACTAGGAACTATAGATGCAATGGAAAAGAATTAACAGAGTATGCAGTTAGAAAGTTAGATGGCAAGATACTATTTAAACTGAGGATGGTTGGTAAAGACTTCTTGCTCTGGTGACATCTGAGCAGCAACCAAAATTAAGAGAGAGCGAATTAAGAAAGTATCTGAGGGAGATGGAAGCAGTAAGTGCACAGTTCCTGAAAAGCATGTTGATGCCTCCAAATTGCAGCCAACAAGCTATTGTCAGAGAGGAAGAAATCTTCCTCTACCCTTGTAGGTTCTTCCAGCTGGTTTAAGAATCAATTAAGTTGACATGAGACAGATTAACAGGAGAAAATCAAATAAAAGTTTATACCATGCATACATGGGAGAGACCCAGGAAAACTGAGTAACTCGGAATAGAAGAAACCCTCACCTTAAATACCATCTTCTACTAAAGACAAAAGAGAATGTTGGGGGTGGTGGTTTGAGACTTCAAAGGGGAGGAGGGCGATTCATATGAAGATGGAAAAGCAAGTGTTTGGTGAACAATTGTTTGCCAGGCCATGCACAGATAATGGGACATAGAGTGGACTCCGATCTCTAGGCCAGAGTTTCTCCACCGCACCTAGCCCATATTCGTTGCAGATATCTCTGGTGATAGCTTTATTCCAGGACCAGTTCTTCTATCTAAACTTATTTTTAGTTAGTTAGGGAGAAGGTAAAATTTCTTCCTGAGTTTTTTGGGCCGTGATTGTTTTCAGCTTGAAATAATCTGCATGCCAAAGAGACCATTTAGGGTGGCAAATTTTGCTCCCCTACGCTATTATGGCCACAGCTGAATGACCAAGGATGAGAATGGAAATAACTGAACCCCCCACCCTTGATATCTGATCACCCTGGCCTGTCTTCTGCAAGAATACTGTTAAGTTGATTTAACCAGAATCTCCTACTCTTGATGACTCCTCTAAATAATTTTATATTCACAAACCACCTCACCCAGCTTTTTGGCTATGAATCCTCACTTGTCCTCATTATATTTGAAGTTGAACCTGATCTCTCTTCCCTATTGCAATACTATTTCTGAACAATTGGATTAATATTTTTCATTACTATTCATAACTTAAGTATAAATAAATTTCTACCTGTATTATTAAAAGTGGTTTTTTTAATTTAATATAGGTAATGGATTCTGAGGTGTAGTTATGATAAACAAGTTTGCTCAAAAAGTTTTTTCCATTGAAAAAAAATGAAATGCCAGTTTATTTTTATAAAAAGAAAGAAAGAAAAAGAAAACTTTATGGAAACATCAAAATGCTGATAAATTTAACAAAGAATTACTCAGCCCAAATCTTGGTGAAACAAGAGAGCTGAGAAAGATAAGGGAGAGCTAAAATGGTTGTTTTGCCCTGAGGATATTTTCTACTTCAGTATAAAAAGGCTGCAAATTTGAAATCTGGCTAGAAAGGGGACACTCTTCCCACTCCACATTTACATTAACATGTAAAGAGAATCAGTGAGACAATTTAAAAAATTAAAAAAAAAAAAACTTGACTATGCTTAACATAAAAACAAAAAAAGCCGCACAATATCTTTTTTGTAGGAAGGATGGAAGGAAGGAGGAAATTACTAAAATTACTACTACTCACTACGCATAGGTTTCTTAGAAAAATCTGTATTTCTTTAACCTCTGGGCCTTTCCCTTGGCCTATTACCTCTTTTCCTCCTTGCCTTTTTTTTTTTTTTTTCCTAGAATACTAGAGCAACTAGTTTATTGCTACTCTGAGAGAAAACAGTTCTATTATTGCCCACTTTCCTTTCTTGGAAATAAACAATCCAAGTATGCACGTTAAAATCTCTGAGAAATTCTGTAGTAATGAAACCAATATTTTAAACTTATTTTACCCTTCAACTCTTTTTCTTAATATACATATATTAATAGCTTCTCAAAAAACATGATTCCTTGAGTTGCAAGTACAGAAAATATGTATTAATATTATTTTGTATCTTTTATGGTCTTTATCATACTTATAGAAATTGAATTAATATATCAAATCAAAACAATGGCTTTGAATTCCCAGGACCTAGAGTGGTGACTAGGTGCTCAATAAATATTAGCTGATTGAACTTTATGAATCAGGTTGTCGCGTATGAAATTATGAAGTTATATCTGTTCTGTTAAGTTTCACTTCACCTGTTTTTTCTCACAAAATCTGAATTTTCTCACAGCATCACTATTTGCACATGTGTCACCAGCACAGCTCACTGGGGTCCTCAGGAAAAATAAGATGGAATCTACGTGATAAGGTCTAACCTCTTGTTTTGTGCTCAGTCCAGCGTCACTTGCTCACGCTGTGCCGCGCGCATCAGCCCTCCGGACCAGAGTCCGTAGCGTGAAACAACCGCGCAGACACCTCAGTTCGGGAAGTGGGCAGAAGCTCACACAGGCTACCTTGATTTAAAATGGCGGTGGCTGGGCATGCGCAGAGATGCTGCACCCGCACAGCTCTGGAGCCACGTGAGCAGCTGGCGAGGACTCCGCTCCCTGCCCCCTTCCCACTGAGGAGATCCCTATAAAGCAGCCCCGCCCAAGGCTTCTCTGGTGAGGTGGTTCGTCAGAGCTGGAGCTCACGCCTCTCCATTCTCTGCTCCAAGAATAAAACTTTCCTTTGCTTCAGAACCGAACTCAAAGGACACCAGGAAGGAGGACCCTTGTTGGGGCTGAACTCCAAAGGGTAGGTAACACATGATCTATCACTGTATTTATTGATGACAGGACTTCACCAGTCGACTGGGCCAGCTTTCAAGGCTATCTTAGGATAACAATGCACACGTTTTCCTTGTGAAACAATCAATGTAGAACGCTAAGTTGTTTTCCAAATTTCTTGAAGTGTTTAATAGAAGGTTATTTTTGTACAAACTTATAATATACTGATGAAACAGACTAGATAATAGTGATGAGAAGAATGCTAAATAAAAGGAAGAGAAATTTGTTCTTTGAAAAAATCCAAAAAATAATATGGATGACATCAGGGAAATGTCCATACTAACCATGATTTTTGAACATGTGTATTAATAAAATAAGAGAAAAAAGGGGGGCTTCCCTGGTGGTGCAGTGGTTGAGAGTCTGCCTGCCAATGCAGGGGACACGGGTTCGGGCCCTGGTCTGGGAAGATCCCACATGCCGCGGAGCAACTGGGCCCGTGAGCCACAACTAGAGAAAGCCCTCTCACAGAAACGAAGACCCAACACAGCCATAAATAAATAAATAAATAATTAAAAAAAAACAAAAACAAAAAAACCAAACCAAACAAAACAAAGGATGGAAAGAAGGAAAAATTGTTATATTACTAATTCTGCCAGGTGTTTTTTTAATATATTATTATTTGTCATTTTGTTAAGTGGTATATATATTTTTTATGTATCATCATGATTCAATGATAATATTAAGACTTGGAAGTATTAAAAAATGATTTTCAAGGTTCCAGACTAGTATGTAGCACGTGTGAAGGTATACACATAGTTCTTTTTGATTCCAGTGCAGGTATTAATGCATACCTTTCCCTATGTATATGTGCCTCATTTTGTAATTAAATTGTGCCATGATCATATTGATGGGAATGTTCTGGCCAGACCTATGGGCTCACTTGAGCCAAGACAGGTTAACTCTGCAATTTCTATGTACTCATTTTTATACTTCCTATTATAAATGACATTATGATGCTTATAAGGAAGTTTAAATATATGATTTTTGTCAACAGTGATACCTGCAGGGCAATTTTCCATTTCAAACAAGTATTGGATTTTGCCATTCTGTCCTGTGGTTTTTGCCATCATTATTATCATTATTATTTTGATCATTATCATTACCATTATTTTAATTTCAGACCCACATGTACACCAGTAAATATAGTTCTTTTTTTTTTTGATGATTTTGGCTTTATGGATAGAAATTGAGTATGTGAAAATAATTATTTATCTAAGAAGTGTCAGTTTTAATTTGACATGAACTCACCTTGTTCTTGATTTAATATCTTTCTCTATGACTATGTTGCTTAAAATAATATACCCTGCCATTATACTAAATAGTGAAGTATACTGTCTACATTTCTCAAGTGAGTGAAGATGTACTCAGATCCAAGACATTTTGTTTTATTGAATTTATCCAGGTCTCTCAAAATAATCCTTAGAATCTAATTGAGTATTTTTCTAATAAGCAGTGTTGTTAAAGACATATGTAAATGTTATGTAATTTTTTAACTCATCAAAAGTTTGCTTTTATTAAATTTGGTGTAATGGTCTAGCTTATTTCCTACATTTGTCTTTTATTGAACAATGCTTCTTTTGAGTATATGCAGTTTGCAAGGTATGTGATCAATTTGTTTTTAGCAGTAGTAAATAGCTGCAGGAGATCTCTGTCCACCTCAACAGAATTTCCATTGCAATTTGCTCTTAAATTGAACATTAATAACAACTAAACAATACACTCTGTCTTTAGGGGGAATAATGAAAATTTAGATGATGTATTTAAGAATGCCATTTCAGCCCTTTCTGCCCCAGGTTGTTAACAAAACATGATTTCTACATATAGCAAATTTCCTTTCTCTAATGATCTTACTTTGAAAGTGAAGTTTTAAATAATTTCACTGTCACTACTCCCTATGCTTCATCATTCTTTTTCTTTCAAAAATAGAATCTGCTCTTTGAACTGATATTTTGTAGGCTATGGACGGAAAATGCAGGCATCTTTTAATATGTTGATATTCATCCTTTAGTGCTGAATACTACTTGCATATGAGTGAATAAACTGAATAGCTCTTTTTTGGCACACTAAAGAATACAGTTAGAATTTTCAAAATGCCATATTGATTTTTTGTTGTTGTTCATGTTGTGTCAAGCACTGGGGCTTAAGGGCAAATTTGTCAATAATATGAATCCTAGAATGAGAAATAGAATCTTCATCATTTCCTGTAAGGCATTTTGCAGTTAGTCTACCAAAACCTCCACAGTGTCATTTTAAAATATCTGAGATCTAATTTTTTACTACTTTGCACTAATCAATAAATTATTTTATCCTTCAGCAGAGTCAATGGAAATTGCTTTGTGGAAATCCATTTATAGAACATTTATGAAATTGTGTGAGATACAAAATAAAGAAACATTTCTGCAGAATGTTACCTCTCTCATCCCCACAAAAGCTGCTCCACATACACACACATGTGCACACAAAGTTTTGAACAAAAAAATCTGGAATATATTAAATACTGCATTCATCCTTAAAGACCTTAAGGCATAATATACATTTAAAATTTACTGAATCCAAACTTTTTCACATTGCTTGACCATTGTATCTTTTCTTCCCCAAGTCACAGTAACATAAATTCCTCATAAAATGTTTTTCTAGGTATTAGGAAACCATAGAAGGTTTTGAGCTTCATGAGAACAAGGACACTATCTGTATATATTATAGCATCTAAATATTGCCTTGTGTGTTATAGGTGATCAATATATATTGGTAGAATAAAATGAATAAAAGGAGTAATCAGAACTCAGCTTTGCTTCAAGAGAATTAATCTTGCAATAATGTGTACAATGGAGTGGAGTGGGGAATATTAGAAGCAGTTGAAGTTGGACAGAAAGGTACTACGACACTTAAGACAGATGCTATGAGATCAGTATAAAAAGTGCCTTGCTTATTCTTAAGGCAATGCCTACTCTGTTAATATGCATAAGTTTCATAACTCCATTAATAACAATGCAGAGTCAATTTATTTCCTTAGTTTTAGTCTTTGTACTCATAGTTTAATAAACACATTTGGTATGTTGTTCTGACACCTCAGGTATAGTTTGTTGGGGACATTGAATTCATATATCATTTCAGTTATTTTAAACTTCTCCATTAATACCACCAATGAGCCATACCTAATGTCACAGACAAAACAAGATCACCAAAGAGCATTTACTCAATCACTGTCAAAACCATTTTTACTGGAACTCCTTTTTGCATCAGTAGACAGGTGAGACACCCCTAAGTAAATACTAAGTGACAAGTTAATGTGGAAAAATTGGAGGCAAAGTAGAGTGAAAAAATTGCCAAAGTACAAGATTAAGCCAGACTACTTTTTATGTTAATTCATTTCCCTGCTTTAGATATCTTTTCTTATCAGTCTGTTTCAATCACATTCTTACTTTAAAATTCAGCTCAAATCCTGCCTGCTTTAAGATTTATTTTCAAATATCTTCTATTGCAATGCACTTTTCCCTCAACTTTTTATTTACTTACTCAAAAAGTATTTAGCACCTACTGTTAGTTTGTTACTATTCTACATGCTGGAGAGTTAGAAGTGAACTAAATAGACCAAGAATCTGATATGGCTCTTACTTTCTAGTATGAAAGACAGACAATAAGCAATAAGGAAATAAAGTTTGGCAAGTAGTGCTAAGAGCTATGGAGAAAAAATAAAAGCAGGGTAAATGGGTGAACCGTATTACAGAAGTCATGCCTGTTTGTGTGATAATCATGTGGGTTTATGTTAACAGCTTCCTGAGAAAATTGTAGTAATAAGTCTGACTCAACCTTTTGAAATTTGACCGCTGACAGCTTTAAGTCTCGCACCCCTTCCTCCTCCCTGCCTCCACACATGGTCAAACTGATAAGAAAGTGCAGACATTCTTTCCTTTGGCACCAGTGGGAGTTTCAAATCATACAAGCCCCTGCCAAAAAGCAGGAATCCCATCCCTTAACCACCATAAAAACCCCAAGTCCCTCTTCTTTCCTTGCTCTCTCAAGCCATTTTTGGACCAGCTTGGGAGGACAGATCTGATCTCTCCAGAAAAACCTCATTTTTCTTTCTGTGTGACATCGGCAGTCTTAACATCCAAAACAAACTTCCAGTGGGGGTCTGTAGTAATTCTGTAGAATGGTTGCACCCCTTGCAGATATGGATGAGGTGAAATATGAACAAAGCTCCAGAAATATGACATGTCCTAATGTCTGGGTGAACTAAAAGTTCAGTCTCACTGGAGTAAATGTTATGAAGTGTAAAATGGTGCGAGATGAGACTAGAGAGGAAGGTATGAAATACGTGACTAAGTTACGACATATTTATTTCTTGGTGAACATCTTGGCCCATATAGCAGGGTTGATGAGAGCATAAGATCTGGAGTCAGAGAAACCTAGAAAACAACCCTAGGGTAGTGATGTTGGGAGAGCCAACTAATCTCACCAAGACTCAGTTTGTTCCTAACAAGTTATATTGCGTCCAAACTTGTATTCATGACATTCTTTTTCCACAATACTGTCAGGGTGGTTTTCCAAAATACACATGTATCATGCAAATCCCTTGTTTATACCAGTCAAATAACAGTCTGATAGCTTTCAGGACAATATTCAAGCACTAACTAGGTCCTACTTGACTATTCCTTATCTTTTGCCATTTCCTGATACCTGATTGATTGACTTGAATCATAATAAAACATTTGAACATCTTAGAATGTCATGGCACATTCTAAGATGTGCAAATCAGTGCCAGTGTGCCAGCCGATCCTTTGTCTAGAATCCCCTTTTTAGCTTGCTTTAACATCTAAACAGTCCTTATTTGCTCTTCATGTTATAACTACAGTGACCTTATTTTTTTTTCTTGGAATTCTTTCTAGGCCACTCCGTTCAATCAGAGCAGCTCCTCCTTTATGCTGATGTATGACTTTGCATCATATTGTTTTTCATGCTATTTTTTAGTGGATCATCTTTTGCATGAAATAACTTCGTTTAAGAACTATGTTTTTAAAAAATCTCTCTCTATTCCTGGTGCCTGACATATAATAAGTGGTAAAAAAAAAGTTTTGATGAATGAATGGATGAATGAACAATTCTGAAGTTACAAAATCAGATTTTGTTAGCAACAGGATGTGAAAAATGAAAGACAAATAGAAAAGGCTTTTCTTGTGAGTGTGTCTAGAGTAGAGCAGGCCAGGGATCAGCTTAGATAAAATTCTGTTTTAGTCATATCAGATAGAGTAGTTGGAAATTCAGAGCTGTGACTCAAAGAGGTTGGGTACAAAACGTATGGCTTTGAAACTCAACGGTCTATACCTATTTGATACTTGAGGAATAATTGAGAACATCTGGATGGGAGATAGAGTGACGGTAAGCCACAGGAAATATAGATATTTATATAAAAGTAAAAGGTATCCAGTAATATGCCTTAGAAGAAATAGTATTATTTTATGTGTGATTACTAATTTATTGTTTATTTCTTCACCAAACTATAAGAGAGCTCTCCAGTGTCTGGACTAGATCAGGCACAGAGTAGAGTACACAGTAAGTATTTGTGGAAAGAATAAGCTTCCAGAAAGTTGGGAGGAGAACCAGGAGGTCATATTGTTGTAGGAACCAAGTTTTACATGGTTAGAGAGTTTATTTTAATGGTAATATTAGTTGATAGGAATGCTTAAATGGTGTACCTCAAATCTAAACCATTTTTAGTATGACATTTACTATAAATAAGCTAGTTTATCATTCGGCATTGCCCAATTAATATAACTGGGTTTTGCCCCTCATCTCCAATAACTAAATATAATGGTTATTTTAGCATTTTTGGTTATTTCCTCTGGCCCTCAATTTTACTAGGCTGTTTTTACCTTATTATTCATATAAAATTATTCTCCTCTATTTTTTGGGGGGTTTTTTTATTGTGTATCTTAGTCATTGGTGTTTCAGATGAAGCATATTTATTGCATCTAAGCTGTATTTAACCAACAATAAAACATCAACATTCATTTATTATTATAAATGATCTCAGAGAAACTCTTTAAGTAATACTTGTCACTACTCCTACAGGTGTCTTAGCATTTGTTAAAAAAAATAGCATTACACAGTATTTCAAAACAAGCATATTTTTACCTTTTATATGTATTTTAATATTCTATGAACTTGGTTATTGTTATGGATTGAATGTTTGTCCCCCTAAAATTCATATGTTGAAACCATACTCTCCAGTGTGATAGTATTAGGGGGTGGGGCTTTCAGGAGGTAATTAGGATTACATGAGGTCCTGAAGGCTCCACACTCATGAATGAGATTTGTACCCTTATAAAAGTCACGAGAAAGCCAGTCTCTCTCTCTCTCTCAGCCAGGTGAGGGTGCAACTAGAAGACATCCATATACAAGCCAGGAAACAGTTCCTCACCAGACACCAGATCTGCCAACACCTCAGTCTTGGACTCCTCATTGTCCAGAACTGTGAGAAATAAATGTCTATTGTTTAAGCCACCCAGTCTATGGTAATTTGTTAAAACAGCCTGAGCTGACTAAGAATTTATCTAGTCAACATGTGTCTTTTACAGGTCAGATGATCAGGCATTGATTCACCATGATACGTTTGAGTTCATCTTTAAAAAAATTTTGTACTGAATGAGCATGAAAATTAAATTTATTTAAACATACAACAATATTTCAGTAAATAACTGGGAGTTTATTCAAGCATTCAGTGTTTTGATGAATTGTTTTTTTTGACCAGGAGTTGACAATCATTGTTATAATCCTATATTTTTTAAAATATGATCTTCTTAGCATTTAGGTATTCAGTTTTCTATATAGAAATTCATGACTATATATAAATCATAAATTTTTTTCATTGAACATATTTTGTATTTTCCATCAGAATGAGGGAGGGAATTAAAGGATAAACAACATTTACTTTATTTCGTCATCACAAATTACAGTAAAGAGTACTTCAATTAATTATTAAAAGTTATTATTTATTGAGTGTTTATTTTGGGCCAGAAATGGTTTAGGCACTTAGCATATTCTATCTCTTAAATCCTCACAATAGTATCATAAGGAAAGAATTGCTTTCAGAGGAAACTGAGGCTTAGAAAATTAAATAATATGCCTATTTCTCCAGCTCCTGTGGTGGAACTGGGATTTGTACTAAGTTCAGTCAGTAGAAGCAATCATTTCTGTTGGTTATTTGAATATTTTCTTTGTTAATTTTAGGTGAACGTATCTCTCTTAGAAACTGAACTTGAATGAGACAAGGATTTGAGAGCTAATAGATTATTTAAGAAGTGCATTGTGATATGACCCTTAGACCTGGAAAGTAGGACCTTTTGCTCAGGCTGGTGCCTCAGGGTTTCTTGTGCTTTGAAGTGCTTTTCTCAATTCTTCTAAGTTTCACTCTGGTGGCTGGGAGCAACCTGGGCCAGCAGTGCCATCTGGGCAGAGTGCCACAGGCCCAGGCCACTTGGTGGCCAAAAGTGTTGTCCTTGAACTTTTAAGTTCTGTGGCAGTACTGTGTGATGGTGTATACTGAATTCCCACTGTGAATCTCATGGGACACGGTCCCTGTTTTTCCTTTTGGAGAGTTTTCCAACCTTCTACTTTAAGTGTGGAGTTGACCAGGTGTACTGAGGTGCTCTGTGACTCCCCCCATAAGGTTTTCCCAGGACCGTGGTTCCAGGAGGACAGCCTGGTGAAAAGACTGAGTCTGCTGGTCAGCACAGTACTTCTTTCTCACTGTAGTATGATATTGGATGGTCAGAATAGTGCTGATGCACTGGTTGTTGATGACTCTCACTTACATAGCACACAGGTTGAGGTCAGGGCTCTGGGTTACCCATAACCAATATCAATTCTTGAGCTCCAGTTGGTGTGAGCCCACGTGTCAGCTGTCACCTATGGGTGCTCTGAGCATGATGCCACCCTCACCTATAGCATTTGTGGTCAGTGGGGGTAGCAATAAGTATTGTTTACCCTGTGAATCCCTAGCCATCAGCACCCAGAGCAGTCACACCACCTCCTCTGCAAGTTCTTGCTGTGTGTCAGTCAGTCCTACAGGTCTGGCTGTACCTACCTCTTTTGAGGCCTTTAAAGATATTTCAACCCAATGGGCTTTTTCAGTTAATCTTTTCTCTTGCCTCTATCAATGAAAAAATGAATCAGTAGTCAATCTAAGAGAAATGGAAAATTTTATTTGTGACAACCTGAGGATTATAACCCAGGAGACAGTCTTTCAGATAGCTCTGAGGCCTGTTCTGAAGAGGTAAGAGCAGGAGGCCTGTATATATGTGATTTTGGTGAAGGGATACCTGTAATCAAGCACACATCTTGGTAGAAGGTTATTATTATTTGTGAGGAACAGATATTTTAGTTAATGGATTTAGTGCTTTTCTAAGTATGGGAAAATGCAAGAACCTGGATTCATAAAATTTTCTCCTGAAAATATCAAGCTATCTGAGGGCCAGTTCTGCCAGTTTTCCCAGAGCACAAAATGTCTCCTGATCTTTGCCCTGAATCCCTTTCAAGATGTTCTGTAGGTCAGAGACTGAAGTGGCTTAATGACTTGATTTTTATAGAACTGGGTGGTGGGCAACATTCTTTATTTTACAATTCCCTCCCTTTTGGTCTTAATTTCAACCAAGGTTTGGAGGCATTTCGTGACCAATTTGTCCCACAGTGCTAGGAATGCTCATTCCTAGGTTACGTGAGGATTTCATTGACAGGTCACTGAATGTGCTATTACTGGACTAGGTCCTGTTAACAGTAGCCAAATCCTCTGGACTGCCTGTCTTCCTAGTCTGTCATGGTCCAGAAAATGATTTCCTCTTGTCGTTTCTTTCCATAGCTAGAGTTACACTATTACAGTCGTTGATCTTATAGAACTATTTATTTGGTCAATCGTTTCAAGTCACCTAGTCATCATTACTTTTATCAGAAGCTCAGTCACACATTTGGTAGTTCAAGAAACAATGATCTGTTAAATAGGCTGGGTACAAATAATATAGCTAGTAACATTAATAAGGTCGTAAGTAAGTAATGTTATCTTATAAGGAGTTACAAGGCTGATGCCAGAAGAAGAAAACATTGATCTTTATGGTTGAGCAGGTATTTCTGTCATTGGGGAGGTCTGGTTAATGCATAATGCAGATATATAAGGCACATTAGAGAAAGGGGGTGGAGGCCCAAGAAGCAGAGAAAACATTTTGTTTAAATATTTTTTTTTGTCTTGCCTTTAAATATGCATTTTATTTCATTATCTATGATCAGTGTGGCAATGTAATGCTCTTCTTGATCAGTCTTAAACTATGCTGAACTAGAGACGGATATTCAGTATTTGCATGAGTGGGACAGCTCTTCTTGATCCATTCATGGGGCCCTCTGTGTAGTCTCCCTTGTGGTAGCGGTGTGTGGAAGGCAGGGGAATGGACAAATTTAAGCTCTAGAAGGACAGAAATATTTTTCTGTTTCATTTAGTCCTGTTTCTTCAACACCTAGAACAATTCCTGGAATATAATAGTAGTTTAATAAATGTTTGTTGAGCAAACAAATTAATGACTCTTACTTGACTGCCTTCAGATTACATTAATCCCAATTCATAAAATATTTTCTCTCTTATTGTCTTCTCTTACATTTATCTATTTGTGTTTTTTTGTACCATTTAAACATTAGTTGGTCGCTGTCTCCATTCTTCACTTCTTAGTCTCCTTGAACAGGCTCATCTACTCCTCTGTCTACCATTACTTTGCATCTATAAGATGATAACCCTGAAATGTGTTTTTCCAACTCAAAAAGTTTCTTCAGTCTGCAGACAGAATATATCAGATAGCTCCACCCAGATATCATACAATATGTCATCCCCATACATCTGAAACTCAACTCATATTCGTACCCATAACTTCTACTTTTCCTATGTTCCCTTTCTCAAATATCTGCTCAACAAAGCCTTTTGCCTATAAATAAAGAAGAGACAATGCAGCATAATAGACTAAAGGTAAGATTAAGGAATCTATCATGAAAAAGCTCTAATATGATAAAAATATCTTCTGAATATTATAAAGGAAGGGGGTAGACCTGGCAGGTAGAGCCTTTTTCTCTTGTACATTGGCTAGAAATTTGAGCTGAGAGCATGAAAAAGAAACAAGATGTCAGATTTATGGTGAAGAGTCCAATGGAAGGAAGATCAATAATTCAGAGTTACTTAGCACACATTTCATTGTGTGGTATAATTTACTCTTTTCTACTTTCATCTGAGAATTATACTTTCACAGTCCAGAAACAATTTAAAATATTCAGTTGAATTTGATTTGATTCAATTAAACAAATAGTTATCTTCCTGTTATCTTTCAGGTACTTTCCCACTGCATGTGAAAAATCGATATACAGAATAATTAGTAATCAAGACAGACATAGCACTCGTTAAAAAAGCAGGTATTAGAGGTGATTTGCCATTAGTATTTTTGTGAATTCAAACAATGTGGTCAGGAATCTCCCTCTTCCTCTTCTAACTATGTTTTCCTTTTTATGACCATGCCTGAACCAGTCAATACGATCTAGGAAGGAAGTGCTCTGAATGGTTAGGTTCAGACCATTTGCACCTTCTGGAACCTGGAGTTGGCATCAATCCTGTACAGATCACAAGGACAGAGCATAGGTGAGGGATAGGTTCTGAAAGAAAGAGAGAGCATTTGTTCTCAGGAGTAGAAACACTCTTTAGGCAAAAGCACAGTAAACCAGCTATATTCTACCACTTTTATGGGGGCTCAGAACTTTTCTTCCTATACATTTCATTTAAAAAATGTTCTCTCTTAACATAATGCAACTATCCTATAGGCAATTGAAAATTCACTCATCCTGTCCTCAGTGGAAAATAATACATAACCTGCCCAGTTTTACATCCAGGATGATTATCATTCCTTTTATGTGGGTCAGGATGGAGCTCATCACAGTCCAGTAATCCGTGGAGAAATGATAAATTTTATAAACTCTTATACATCTAAAACACAATGGTGCAGGAGAATGACAATAAAAGTTGCCATTTGGAACCTGGTAAAGGAAGAATGAATCATAGTGGTCTTTCTGGGCAAGGGTAAGTGAAGATTCCTGTCTTAAGAGGAGGAGGAAGTTCTGAGGCAGCAGGGTCCGTTAGGCTGACCAAGACTCTTCTCAGTAGGAGTTCTTTAGTCTACTATCCACACGTAAAATAACTGGAAGATTTTTCCTTCTGGAGCTGCATCACTTTATTACAATTTTACAATTTATTTGGGGGACTAGGGAACTTCAATGATGGTGAATCAAACCTGTGACAGATTTAGATATGGCCTTTGTCTTACCGTATAAGTTCTCAATTAATGTTAGCTTGAATCCAAAGACTTGTAGCTTGAACTCTGAGAATTCTTTTTTTTTTTTTTTTTTAATTTATTTGTTTTTGTCTGTGTCGGGTCTTCGTTTGTGTGCGAGGGCTTTCTCCAGTTGCGGCGAGCGGGGGCCACTCTTCATCGCAGTGCGCGGGCCTCTCACTGTCGCGGCCTCTCTTGTTGCGGAGCACAGGCTCCAGACGCGCAGGCTCAGTAGTTGTGGCTCATGGGCCTAGTTGCTCCGCGGCATGTGGGATCTTCCCAGACCAGGGCTCGAACCCGTGTCCCCTGCATTGGCAGGCAGATTCTCAACCACTGCGCCACCAGGGAAGCCCCTCTGAGAATTCTTTTTCTGTTAGAATGTGTAATTGATGGTGGCAGGGATTTTCATTTGTTTTATTCATTTTGTTTGTTGTATAGCCAAAGCCAGTAATCTTGCAGTAGTTCAATAAATGTGTTAGATGAATAAATTAGCTCTTCCTTTCTCTTATTCTGTCCCAAGTTCTATTTCTGCCCACTAAGTAGCTTTGAACTTGTTCACTTCTCTCTCTTTCCCTTTATCATCCTATCCCAATTCATCATCACCTACTGTCTAAAATAGTCAGCCTGTGAAATGGTCCCTCTTCCACAAGCCTTGTTCCACCCCCTTCCATTTTATACACAACAGCAAAACTACAGTTTTTAGGCATGGATCAGATCATGTTAATCCCAGATTTAACTGGTTTCCCATTGCTTGTAAGATCAAGTTTAAAATTCCTACCATGGCCTATAGTCTGCTTTGTCTTTTCTTCTCTGTACCTCTGCCCTGCCATTCTGCTGATCTCTCTTTCTTCCTTGTTCCTTAGATTGCAACCATTCTGAACTTTAGTCAGTTTATTAAATATTCTACAACATTTGAAATTTCTTCTTTCATTTGCTATTCATTCTGTCTAAAATATCTCTTTTGACTTTCTCCCATCTCTCTGCTCTTTGGTAGATTCCTGGTTATTCTACACATCAGGAAGATTTTGACAAGCCTTACATTAAATTCCCTTGGTAATGAATTCTTAAATGCAATTTAATAACATGCATCCCTCTTATAATTACTTGCCGAATGTCTGCAAAGTGGACATCTGTTGTGTTAGCCTGCACAGCACTACTTCTGGTACAAAATCCTCCTTTCCTTTTGGGAGCCATCCATTCTACTGACATTTTCATTGCTGGTAGTTCAGGCAGGGTGTCCTGCACCCTATTACAGGGCAAGGCACGTGATTCAGATCTGGCCTTGGAACTCTGCTTTCCCTCTATTTCTTAGCTTTATGGTAGAGACAGGCCTCTGGCTCAGGACAACAGTAGGGTTAATTTGTTCCCTTCTCTCTAAGCTGCTTCCAAAAATGGTTTTATAAAAAGGAGACAATCATTATTATTTTTTCAATCAGAGGGTTTTGGGGGGAGGAATCTAAGAGGTCAAGCATTTTCTGGGCTTCCAAAAAGAAATAGTATGCTCCTAATATAAATTTAAATCTTTGGAATTTTAAGACAGAAATACTGCTTTAATTTTTAATTCACTCCTCTTTTTAGCTTCTACTTGATAAGGTTTTAGAAAACAATTAGGATCCTTGCAGCATCCTCTTGTATTTAAATTCCTAGTGTATAAAGTGGTGTCGAACAAATAATAATTACTTAGTACATATTTTTAAATTAAAAAAAGAACAAATGAATGAACAGCTCAACATGTTTTCCTTTTAACAGTTTCTTATAGTCAGAGCACGAAAAACTCATTTTAGAGATTATTTTTCCACTCAGACCTCATGAGGATATTTTCATTAAGATCCTAAGGAACATATTCACCACAGGGAAAGATTAGGTTATTTTGAGATAGAAGAAATATACACTTAATGGTTTTAATCACTATCTTTATTTTCTAGGCTAGAACATATTAATGATAGATTTTTTAAATGAATTTGAGGAGCTAGGTGGTTTTAGAGTCATCATTAATTTCATAGTTTCTCATTTTTCACAGTAAGTCTTCTTTTTCCATATCCTGTGATAAGAGTGAATTCACTTAATCAGTTTTGCTACTATTTAAAAATCTAGTTCAATTGCACATGTCTGTATTAGGTTATTCAAATCTTGGGTCACATAGTGTCTTTGAAATTTATAGTATACAGGTCGAAAAGAAGATGAAATGCCTATAAATCCATTTCTAAAGTTCCTTTTAAGTACCCAGGAAAATATTCATATAGGAAAAATACCACTAAATTCTATAGCAGCTCTGAAAATACAAGTGAGAATCAAATATTTGTCAGAATCAAAGATGTTTTTAAACTAATTACATCACTGATTGGAACAGATTAAAAATGTCATCAGTGTTTTCAATATGTCTCATTTCTGAAAACAATTCATACAGATAACTTTATTCACTAGTAAATATATGTTTAAAATATGATCAAAGATGATGTTATTTACTAATATGTATGGAGTATGAGTAAGTTATAAATTATGTAAAGGATGTCTTATCCTGAATTATTTACTATGGTGCATTGTGTAGAAAAATAAGCAATGTAAAGTAAGTAAAACTATTCACCCTCTTGTTAGTTTAACTCACTCAAAAATAATGGCCTGCTGTATGCTTCAGATATAAACTGCCCTAATGTTGTAAACAAATACAACATAGTTTATAAATGAGTGACTTATTTTTTAAACATACTCTTATATACTACAGGTACAAATGCACTGATAAAAATGAAGTAACCTTGAACAACTAGAATATAAGGTGTGTCTATGACACCCAGGGTCATAAGTAGTATAAAAAGCCCTCTATACCATTGAATATCAGCGAGCTACCACATTGGTCTTTGCATCTCCTCAGAATATGGTGGGAATTTTCATGGACTGGAGTGAAACATATCAGAGAATAAGCATCTCCTTGGGCAGATAACATTGCAGGTTATCAGTGAACAGAGGCCATTAGGCACCAGCTGGAAGGGAAGAGTTCTTCCAAGGGCCTAGAGAGAGATGGACCTGATCTGTCCCTATGATGACAGTGTGTGCCATACACTCCTCCCTGTTCCTTTTCCTCTTTGTGAACTAACATAGCTGCTTAATTGCTAAATTAACTTAATTGCTTAATTGATTTGAAGGCTCAAAAATCTTGTTGAGGGCTTCCCTGGTGGCGCAGTGGTTGAGAGTCTGCCTGCCAATGCAGGGGACACGGGTTCGTGCCCTGGTCTGGGAGGATCCCGCGTGCCGCGGAGCGACTAGGCCCGTGAGCCACAATTGCTGAGCCTGCGCGTCTGGAGCCTGTGCTCCGCAACAGGAGAGGCCGCGATAGTGAGAGGCCCGTGCACCGCGATGAAGAGTGGCCCCCGCTCGCCACAACTAGAGAAAGCCCTCGCACAGAAACGAAGACCCAACACAGCCATAAATAAATAAATAAAATAAATAAATAACATGAAAAAAAAAAAAAAATCTTGTTGAATCAGAATAAATTTATGTTCGTAAATGCTTTTTTGATTACCTCTTCCAACATCCTGAACTGTGTCTTTGCTATAAACCTAGCCAAGATTGATTTTTAATGCAAGCACTTGAACATACTTATTGGATATTAGCTCAAATGCAATATATGAAAAAATACCACACCACAGAGAAAAAATTGCTGAAATAAAACAGTGTATAAAATTGTCAATGCTGTATGATCATATTAAGCAATATTAACCTGAAATAAATAATTCCAAAAAACTTATCTCTGTAATGGGAGCATGGATTTAATTTTCCATTCTTTCTAATATTCTATATTATCAAAAAATTAGTTATTTCTATTTCAATTTAAAAGATTATAAGATTGTGTATATGCAATGCCTATTTTATGTCTAATTGCATAACACTTTCACAATTTAAGTATATTTAATAAATATGACTGATTCTGTTCTAAGACTCAATTATAGGTTGGGCTACAATGGAAAATATGTCATAGTCAGTTATGGAATGAGTAGGGAGCAGACTTGAAGTTACAGTGTCTTGCCTGATGCTACAGGGTTAGGTTTGTGTTAAGAAAATTTGAATAACATAAACATGGGCAAACACGACATATAGAAACTATAGTAAAAACCTATTAAGGTTGACAGTTGTGAATATCATACTGTAATATTAAATGCATATATTAAAATGGAGCTAAAGAAAATAGGGTAATACCTGCTTCATGGAGTAATTTCAAATGCCAGTTCATTAATTAAGCTTTTTGATGCTTCTATTATTTTGATAAAAGTAATTATTTTAATAAGTATGAGTACTAGTCTTTAATGGAGAGTTTAATTTTCATAAACATCTTTAAAATCAGTTTATTGATTTCATAGTCAAGAACTAAAATTAGTTATAGTTTTACCTATGGATGTACATGATGAAGGCATGTGAGTTACTTTACACTTAGAAATTATAATTTTTAAACAAGAAATTAAAGCATTAAAATTTATAACTTGGGAAGCTGCTTTTTCAATATATGTGTATCCTATTTGATTTCTGTTTGCTTTTGAGTAACTTTTAAGTATCTAGTAATCCTGAAGTCAAGCTCCCTTTAGTCTAGAATCAACTTTCCTGGCACATGCAAGCGACGAGCAGCCCCTAATGAATGAAGGTAGTGTTTTATTTGGTAGGGCTGCTGTAACAAAACTACAGACAGAAATTTATTGTCTCACAGTTTAGGAGGAAAGAAGTCCAAAAGCAAGGTGTCTGCAGGTTTGGTTTCTTCTGTGGCCTCTCTCATTGGCTTGCAGATGGCTGCCTTCTTGCTGTGTCTTCATTATAGTCTTTCCTCTTTGTGTGTCCTAATATCATGTTCCTATAAGAATATCAGTCAGATTAGATTAAGGCACACTCTAATGGCCTCATTTTATCTCAATTACCCCTCTGAAGGAACTATCTCCAAACACAGTCACATTCTGAATAGTACTTCAGGGGGTTAGGAGTTCAACTTATAAATTGCAGGGGGACACTATTCAAGTCCATAACAACCAGGGAGCCCTGCCTGGTCAGATTTTTCTACCTCAATTAATTTATATTTCCTGGATTTGTAGTGGAGCTTCAATATAAATTTGAGAAAAAAACAAAACAAAACAAAAGTGTATGTATTCGAATATGTGCTAAGGTAGTTAAACTTCGCATAGAGAAAGAGTTCATTAGATATGCTTTATACACTGTGGTCCTTATTTTACCATCACTATTTTATCAGTAAAAATTAGCAATGAAGATTTCACTTACATCAGACTCCTGGTTCTTCTTCTGGTACCTAATCATTTACAAAATATTATATTATCTTTTATAAACCTAAAGTATTAGCTTCTAGAGCTCCATATTTTTTGGGGTTTCTGTGGTTCTCAGACTCCTATCTTTGTTTAGTTTTTGTTTAGTCACTATAGCATAAAGTTTTTCTATTTTAATTAGTAATACATGTTGCTTCTTTTAATGCTGTTTTTGCACCTTACCAATCATGGAGAAATAATCAAATTGTTTTCTATATTATTCTCCCCTTCTTTCCTGTCAAAGGGTAGGGCTAATGTTGATCTACTTCTTGAGGAGAATCCTATGCTTCTGGTGGGAAATACTATCTTTTAAGTGGCTAATTAGTAAGCCGTCCTCATGAGTTAAAAAAATAAAAATGGAACACTTTATTGTCCTTAATATTTGTTTACTCATGGTATTTCAGTTGCTACTGTGTGGCAGGTCAAAAAGCAAGGCATAATAGCTGGCAGGAAATTGTTCTTTCTTCTCCTCTCATATATAACATGCCTGATATTGCATATTACTGTACTATAATAAATTTTTAATATTTTAGTTACCTCCTCAGTAATCATGTCCCCAAGGGTTTCTGTAAAAATAAAATGAAGGCTGAAACCAAGCCAGCTTCAAGAAATTTAGAAGAATTTATTGGCTTCTTGGAGATCACCAACATGGTAACATAAACTGCATGGTACTGTGTATAGGGTGCTTTTTGAGAGAACTGTATGTAGTTTCTGCAGGGGAGGTTTATTCAAGTAATTCAAATTTCTCTGGTTTACATAGGAAGGGGTTTCCTTTCACCTTTGGCCCTCTCCTTACTCCTCCAATTTAAGGCAGAGTGAGTTAAATCATTCATAGATTCCAGCCATTGGTCTGCATTTCTCAGTTGGATGGAGAAAATTTCAGTGTATATGAAAGAGATCCCTATTTATATCCTCTGCCTTTTATCCTGAATCAGGTCGAGTTGGTGACCTGGGTAGATGTACCTTTTCTGAAAAGTCCAGCACTTCCTCTGATGCGCTGTTCAAGTGGACTGGAACATGGAGCTCTCACAGTGAGGTGTGCCTTGCAGCAGCACCGTCAGGGGTGAAGCAAACATTTCCTTCTCTTTCAGTTGATGCTTTCATCTTTTTTTACTTGGTTCGGAACTTAAGAGGGATGCTAAGTGTTGAATTTCTCAAACCTCAACTCTTTGAAAACTTTCTTCCCCATGGAAACATTTTTCTCAGTATTTTCCCATCAACACAATAGCTCAAACCATGTATGTGAAGAGTGCCAGGTGTGGTAAGTGTTGGGGAGGAATTATCTGAAGAAAAAGGGGAAGCAGTAGCAATTAGTCATATACAACATATGAGAATAATTGAGAAATATTATTCCTTGGAGGTTTTAATCAGTCAACTTACTATTCAATACTTTGTTTGTTCTTGATTCCTGGTGATTCACCCACCACTAAAATCACTGGAGAAGTTTGTGAAGGAGGAGGCGGTTCTCAAAATCTTGACAAAAAGGCACAGCTTTGCCGGACATGTCCCTAATTTAAGTGATAAGAAAGAGAACCTTAATGCATAAATTCTACATATTATATAAAAGACAAAACGTTAAAAAAATTCTGTGAAAAATGGCTATGAAATTATCACCAAATCTATCCACCCTTAGATAAGGAAAGTCATGCCATTGGTGAACCTGGAATACTATTTAATGTGGAGACTCCAGTGGCTAAAGCAGAGTAACTGTTAATCTTTTAAGCTGAATGAATATAATCACCTTAACTCTACTGAGCACACACTTTTTAAGCCTGCGTTAATATTATCGATTTCGTACACTTAATCATTAGTTTTATTCTATCTTGAAACTTCTGAACTGAGTATGGGTCTGGTACATAGAAAGTATTCAATAAAATTTGAAACAAATAAAGGAAAGGAAGGAGTAGGAAGAGAAGAGAGAGGAAAAGAGAGAAGTAGGGGTAATAGATTTTTAAATACATCCCTTTCTTTTACATCTGAGTTCCATAACACAAATATTAATTGAAGATGTGTATAAACATAAATGAGAATCTGAAACATTTTCAAATACATAGAAATATACTTTTTTCCCCTTAAATTAAATCTGTTCCACATATCTCAGTAAACATTACAGATTGTATTTTTGAGATCTGGCACTTATTACAGCTGAAGATCATGGGAGAAATATTTTAATATTAATTTGTATGTATGTTTCCATCTTCATAGTTTAACATACCATAACATCTTGAAGTAGGTGTCTCTTTTTTTTTTTTTTTTTAATCTACTTTATTTATTTATTTATTTATTTTTATTTTTTTGGCTGTGTTGGGTCTTCGGTTCGTGCGAGGGCTTTCTCTAGTTACGGCAAGTGGGGGCCACTCTTCATCGCGGTGCGGGGACTGCTCTTCATCGCGGTGCGCGGGCCTTTCACTATCGCGGCCCCTCCCGTTGCGGGGCACAGGCTCCAGACGCGCAGGCTCAGTAGTTGTGGCTCACGGGCCCAGCTGCTCCGTGGCATGTGGGATCTTCCCAGACCAGGGCTCGAACCCGTGTCCCCTGCATTAGCAGGCAGATTCTCAACCACTGCGCCACCAGGGAAGCCCAGGTGTATCTTTTTAAACATTTAAGAAAACTGAGTGAGTTTTCTTTTCGCTGTCAATATAATACATATTTCAGCAACACATTAGGAGATTCTTTCTCTGTGAATTATCCCTAGAGATTAAAAATAAAAGTATGGTGGCGTAGAAATGCTGCCAAAGCACATTATATGACTGTTCCTGGCTCCCACTCTATCTTTTTTTTCTATTCAAATGAAGCATCTTTCTGCCAAAAAGATACAGGTGTGGAAGCAGATCTTTCAGTCTCTGAACACTTGGGTTTACATCTGAAGGATGTATCTTATTTTAGAATATGTATTGATGGTTTATAAAAGAAAATAGAAGTGGGATGTTCTTATGAAAATGAGTAAGAAGGAAAACAGTTGTCACCCTTTTGCATTATAGAAAATGTCAGTGGGATATATCTGGGATATAACTACTTAGTTATGTTCAAATATTTGTGATGCAATATTGGGTGCAGTGATCCAGATACACATGTTGAGTGTTAAAAAATAGATCTTAAATGCGATCTGCAGAACCTGCACAATATTATACTAGTTCATAGAGGTGTTCGGAAAAATCAATGCTTATAAGTGACTTGTGTTTTATGTTTTGCCAAGTATGATTAATGTGATGTTATGGTATTTTTGATGAATAGTCTAAAAACATTATATTCCAGTGAAAAGAAGTGATGATTACAATAGATCCTGGCAGAAGGAATGAGAAGATATTCATATAAGAATCTCAAGATCATTTTAGGCATAGTTGGAAATGTGTTCTTATTGTTGGAAAAATACAGCAATTAAATTGTTGAATAGCAGATATTCAGATTCATGAAATGTCATTATTTTTGATTCAGTAGTCCTGTCCAGTGAACTGCTTTATAAACAATATGTGTGTCTATATATTAAATTCAGCATTACAATTTGAACAATAACCATGGCCAACTATCATAGGAAGCAACCTGTAGGATCCAAAATGGTCCATGGTATGAAATGGTCTCTTTTCTTAATCTTTAGTTTAAAAATATTTTTCTGGTTCAAAAATAAAGAGAAATTTGGTTCTCACCTCTCTAGTGTTTACTGAAGTGAGGTCATGTCCCTTAATCTGAAGTTCAAGTTCTACCACTTTTGGTTCCCAACTTATATTTTCATTTTTATCCTCCACTCATCTTCACTTGAGCACACAGTTCTTTTCATCTTGATGATCTTCTTCACATTTTCAATAGTGTGGAGATTAGGTCAAGTATCAACATATTAACAGTGTACATAGTGCATGTAAATATTAGAACAGAGAAATTATAAGAACAGATAAGAGGAAGAAATTACTCTTGACCAAGGTGATCAGAAAGTACACTTAAGTAGAAGAAATATTTGAATTGAGCTTGAAGGAAAATTTCATTTTGACCATCCAAAATGTTGACAAAATAATATTTCTGAGAGAGGAAAGGATGAGTAAAGATGGAAAAATGAAAATTATACATTGAAGTATATTTCTGAGGGATTTTTTTTTGGCGGGAGGGTAGGGTGAGAAATTACGTTAAAAAGGCAAGATTAAGGTAGTGGAAGGAGTGTGTCAGATGCCAAGATTGTCCCAGCAAATAGCAGGGGAAAAACATGCATCTGTCTTTTATTTTAAAGGAATGTAGTTCATTTCAGTAAATTAAAGTTGTATTTGTAAAAATTGTCAAGAGGATTTATAAAGATAATCATGTTTGTACATATATTTCTAGCAACAATCTAAAAGCCAACTAAATATGATTATTAGAGTTAGTTTAACCTACAGCCAGTTGTTCGACTAACCTATTAATGTTTCTTATTAGAGTAGATGCAAAACAAAAAAAAATACATCAATGCAAGGGAAAAAACACAATAAAAGTGGTTTTCTTAATTGTGAATATGTTAAATTATATAGGCATTTAGGAATGGTATCATCATAAGAAGAGTTCTGTTCACAGAAGAACAGAATTGGGAGTTAGGAAACTAAAGTTCTTGTCAGAGTTCTGCCATGATGTAACTAAGTTATCTATCTTAATTATTTTTAATTATATCATCTGTAAAATATTGATTCAGGCTCAATGACTTTGGCTGTTTTGGGCTATACATATTTAAATAATTAAATATATATTTACATATAAAGTATATATATTTTTTGTTACAGGAATTCACATCAAAATATCCTCACTAAAAATTTATTACTGAACCTTGAGCATAATATATGTCGTTGATATTTTCAGTTTAATTAAAGAGAAGACAGTTTAGCAAATTTTCATCATTTCTGACCTTTCTATCTCAAAAACATTCATTGGCTTATACAATTCATTTTATTCCCTTTAAATAAAATCATATCCAAACTAACAAGCACTTATAGTTTATAAAGTCCCAATATAACCTGCTATACATTTATGTGGATATTTTATTGAAATATTATTTTTATATTAAATATGTATTAGGATAATTTATTGATATGTCATCATTGTAATTACTGAATATTAGCTATATTTTCCTTCCCTACACCAAAAATCTTTTCTGATTGGATTTGGGGCTTTCTAAACTACAGGAAATATTTTCCTTGCTTGGTGTTATGTTGTGGAAATGGAAAATTTATAAGGTATTGGGAAACAGCCCCCTAAACAGGTTTCTGTTTTTTGGGAGTCAGCTCTGTCAGATGTCCAAGTAGAAATGGATAGCAATCAATTTAGGATAATTCAAGGAAGATTTATTACCAGGGGTTAATTATAAGGTATGGGCAAGGGTGCAGGGAGACCTTAAGGAACAGTGAAAACACAGTGCTGAGTTGTAGTTCTCAAACTCTCGGTTCTATTCAGCTTTACTTTCAGCACCTGCAATTTTCTTAGCCTTCTTATTTCAAACGAAATGCAAGAACACTCTACTCTACACAGTGTCTGCACTGATTCTGCCCTCAATAAATGGTTATTTGAATTGAGCTAGATTAATAAAACACATAAATCAAGAAGGCTTGATTAAAACCTAATTCACTTGAGGCTTAATTTAACATATGTAAAATTTTTGAATAGTAAAAAAAAGATATTAAAAAGTTATCACTTTATCCTGGTAAAACACAGAGCAAAATGTTACCTTAGAGAATGTCTAAAATGTATTTTCACATTAGTAGTTGAAATAACCAATACAATATAAAATCAATCATTAATATTGTCAGATATATATATAATAGATACATAATTCACTTTTTGGGGGGCAGTAAAATCCCACATATAATACCCCAGGAGGTCTACTCCTGCCTAGGAAGATTGTTACTTACAAGTAGAAATGGATAACAAGTGTTCTAGAACCCTGTAAAGAATTTGGCTATTTATCTAATGTCAAGAAAAGAAAATTTATCCATGATTACACTTTTATATTATCTATCTTGATAAAATATTCCCTTTGGTTTTCAAATGAAATAACTTCCAAATTTATCTCAGCTCTTATCTGACATTTATTGTTCATTCTGCTGTCCCTTTAGTACCTGTCTAGCTACCCTAGACACTAGGTGTTCAAAGTCATCCAGTACCTTTCCAACTATTCAGTCTACTTTTAAAATTCAACAGCTTCCACTGAAGTCACCTTGTCTTTGTCTTTATTGAAAGATATATCATAATTGGAAATGCATTGATACAATTCTGAGCATTTATTTGTATCGACCAGTGTTTAGTAGCATTCAGTTAATTGCTGCTGGGTTAACATGTGCCTTAATTACATATTTACATTCCTTTTCCTTATATGAAATAGGATTATTTTTAATCTTAAATATATTTTTGTGAAATTTGATAATTTGATATATATTCATGATAAATAAAAGCTTGATGCAATGGGAAATTTGATGGAATTTGATAAATTCTTTCAATTTGAGGACATTTGGCATAATGCCATTCAGTAGTTGCTTGCAAATGCCCCTGTAAATTGTCTGGAATAGTTCATATGTTCTAGGCTTTTGAAAGAAACTGAAAAGTGATGTAGGTCATCTCTGGTGGAAAATGTTTTCAAGTATAGTCAAATATCTATACTTTATCAACAGAACAGTGATAAAGTCCATAATGTTTTTGATACTTAAATTATGTTTAAGGAGTACTTTTCAGCAGTGGAATCAATGGTCAGACACAAAGCAAAATGGGGTTTGCAGAAAGCAAAAAGTGGAAATGGAAGAGCATGTCTTTTTCTCAATTTCTGCTTCCCAATTAAGATTCCCTTTTTATGAAACATCTCATTTATATACTTCCTTTCCTCAGGTTCATGCTGCTGAGTGTCCTTGTGTTTTCTAGTTCCTCTCAATTTTTTAATCCTTTTTTTAGGAAATGATCTCATATCAGCCATTTATGTTTTCTCATATGAAAGGCTTTCTCCCAATTCAAGGAATTACAGGCATGGGAAAAGATTGTTGGAGAAGCACTAAGATCTTCCCACAGCCTTGAAAATCACAATGTGTGGACAGGTGCTTCCTGCACTAATGAGGAAAAAGTGGCCTTGCTCTTGATGTGTGAAAAGCTCTAAGGACAAGATCAGCATAAGTGCAGCAATTATCTCTATTTCCCCAGATGTGTGGATAGGGAAGGGGTGGGGGGCTTTTGAAACAGGCAATTTCAATGCCAGATATTGAGGAATTACTTCTGACCACAGTGAGTGCAATGAAAATGTAACACTTTAAAAAGAGTGTTGACACATTTATTACCTATATAAGAAATGATCGATCATTTGAGATGTTGAAGAAGGGTACTTGGGAAGGAGAGGAAGTGTGAAATATTAAAGTACTTGGAACCTATGCAGGAAAAGACAGAAATCAATTTATTCCACCGCAACAGGTGGTTAACTGAGGGTGGTCAGACAAGAAGTGGAAGCCAAAGAAGCAAAATCTGTAAAATGAGCAACTGATTGACATGAGGATCTGAGGGCTCCAGAAACAAGAAACGGGGAGCCAAAGACAATTGAGTTGAGAGAATGATGCAAAGAGGAATGAAAAAGGATACTACATATACTTACAAGGCTCAGAAAATGATCTGCTATTTCAGCTCAGTTTTATCCAATTCCATAGTCACAAGAGTGATAGACTCCTCCCCACCATCTCCAGTGTTTTAGTTGCTCTAAAACCAAGAATGCTTAAGGAAATTGTGGTCTGTATAAATATCATTCCAAGAGTAGCATCTTGCAGAACTGATAAGGGTAATAATGTGACAGAATCTCAAAGTCATTTGTGGGTGTTTCAGTGGGTGGGTTGAAGCCGTAACAATTTTTGAACTCCTCTATGAAAGAGGCCACTGAAATATTCTTTGATGGATTATTGTTATGGCTGTGCCTTTATAATCATAAATAGAACATTACAAAGTGAGGGAAAAAGGTATGGGCTTCCAGACACCTGAATAAGAAAATGGGTATATTTTATATTCTGTTAATAATGAGAAAAGTACGCTATAACTAGACCAATACTTTAGATGCATTTAACCTTCAGTAGATGGGTAATAAGTTCACTTGACTTGTATTTAAATTGTTTTGGAGACAGATTAAACACACACACACACAAACACACACACATATTTCCAAGAAGTGTTTTTTATTTATAGGGCTGAACCTTTATTACTGAATGTAAGATAAAATTTAGGCTTAGATGAAAAATCTAGAGAGTATATAGTAAACTGCTCCCCTGTTCTTCCCTGCCATTCCTAGCTTCTATGTAATAGATGGAGAAACTAAAGCCAAGAAAATTAAATAAATCTCTAAATGACTTACGGTTATTTAGAGTCAGAGGCTTGGTTTCTTCCTTCCAAGCTAATTTTATTTTCTATTTTTACCATACTACCTCAGTCAGTATATAAGCAGAAAACATTTAAATTTCATTCTTATTTATTGCCATATTTTTTCAAATGGTTTGGAAATTGATAAAACAATAGCTTTTTTCCCTTTTAAACACATAATCATATATATTCTAGTTTTTTTTAAATTTGAGAGTTTTTTAATATGAATTAACAGTATTAATTATTTACTTAATGGGCACAGTCAAGGTTAGCAGCACAGGTAACATTTTAAAATCTATTTGGAAATGTTTGATAGGTATGGTTTAAGTTTGTGGCATTATAATTCGCAGAATCTTAGACAAAAGTTATTAAATATCCTGTGTTACCTTTTTGGGGGAGAGATGGGGAGACCAGTATCGGAGAGAGGAATGGTAAGAGTTAAGTGTTCCGTAGGAAATGTAACTCCGTTTCCAGAATGCATTCCAAAGAAGAAGTGACTGTTTCTGCCAGAGGGTGCGTCAGCCCTTTCCCACAGCTCACAAGAAAGTGTTGATGGTGGTAACACAGAGAGAATGAGTCCTCCATAAACATGTAAAACAGAAAGTGCTGCAGTGACAGAGACAGGCTTTTGGGTTTTTTTGGTTTTTGTTTTGTTTTTTAAGTACAGTGCAGTGATTCACAGAGTCAGTAAGTTAAAGATCAGGAACAATCTGTGGTCAACAATAAAGGCCATGAGACAAGTAAACATCCTGGAGTATGGTTGAACCAGAACATAGTGGGGTGCACAGAAGTGGAGACAGACTGGGACAGTGCTATTACCATAATCATTAAATGAACCTGTTTCTAAAATTCCCAGAGATTTAAGAAGTTTTGACTTTGGTTAGTTAATTTTTTAAAAATTTATTTTCATTGAAGTATAGTTTCTGTACAATATTATGTAAGTTACAAATGTACAATATAGTGATTCACAGTTTAAACCAATATAACACATTATTTTTAATGTGTTATATTGGTTTAGAATATATTTAATAAATGTAAAACCCACTGGAGAGTTTCAGACAATCAGTTTTTTATCTTATCCATGGAGGTTAATAGTTTTAATAGTTATCACTAGTTTCTTATTGAAGGGTAACTGAAGGCATATGAAGATCCACTAAAAGTCATTTTTTATGTGTGGCATTTATCTCTATGAAGTTCATTAGGGTATGCATTGTATTTGTTAAAGATTGACTACCCAATACCTAGCGCAGGATTTGATTTCTGAGACACTTCAATAATAAATTAATGAATAATGAATAAATTACCTGGGCCAGGTTTAATCTTTCTTAACTAAATCTTAGGTTAAAGAAACCGTCAATGTATTCTTAAATGTAGATAACGTATTTGGTAAAATCTATTAGTGTTGCTATATTTAGAAGTAAGAATACAGGATGTACAATTAAATCTGAATTCCAGGTAAAAAACAAATTTTTAGTATAACTATGTCCCAAATATTGCATGGAACATATTATACTTAAAAATGTTACTTATCTAAACCTCAAATTTAACTGGACATCTTGTATATTTTATCTAGCAATCATAAACTTTCCCGACTATTAGATTAAGAATTCTATTTGTAGTATGAAAACAAGGTTAGTGGAATCTTTTATGGAATGCTGTGTTTGAAAAGACCTATTTCTGTCAGTGTTTATTATATGTGTTAGTCCATCACTCAGACATTGAAATACTTTCATGCTTCTATTCTAGACTATGGATGTTCTTTTACATTATTATGAATACTTGCCTTTCTCACCCCTCAATTTCTGGTACATAATATACTATTAATTCCCATTTCATTTTATAAAAGAATCATTTTTTTTAAACAAGAAAGGATACCAGGGATCATCAGGTTCAATATGGTTCTTTACCAAATGAGTATACTCAGTTGCAAAGACATAAAGGAATTTACAATAGTTTGTATGTCTAGTTAGTAAAAGAGGTATTTTTATTCCAGTTCCATGGACTATCCAACTCACTCCAAATGCCAGTTCACTGAATAAGCAAAAACAATTAGGCTGAAATTTAAAAAAAAAAATTGGATTTGTCCAATAAGATTAACAAATTTAAGGAGAATAAAGGACACAAATTTATTTGGCTAATACTATGTTCCAGACTATGTGTTTCCTCATTTAATCCTCTCAAAAATCCTGCGAAGTAATTTTATCCTTATTTTATAATTTCTTAAGAGGTTCAGAAAGTATCATTTGGGAGGTTTGAGAAATTATCCCCCAAATACATAATTCAAGTCCAGTTCTGTATCTACCCCCAAATTTTTCTTTCTTCTCAGAATTTGGTGTTCTAACACATTATCAGCTAAGAAAGTATCAGGTTGTCTGGAGGTATACACTGAACTAAAATTACAGGTATTTGTCTGAGTAGTTTCAGATGAAGAAAATATGTAGAATTTAGCAGGGGAGACACCAGGAGACATTATTTTATCAAGTAGATCGCATATACTTTGAACAAAAGAGCAAAGAGTTTCCTGTCTATATGCTGCCACTGTCACTCTTAGTTTTGGAAGCAGCTTCCCACGGCAATTAAATTTTTCTCTTCATGGGTCGAAAGGATCGTTCTACATATTACTTCTTTTTAAAAATGTATTTTATTGAAGTATAGGTGATTTACAATGTTTTGTTAATTTCTGCTGTACAGCAAAATGATTCAATTATACATACATATACATTCTTTTTCATATTCTTTTCCATTATAGTTTATCACAGGATATTGAATATAGTTCCCTGTGCTATACAGTAGGACCTTGTTGTTTATCCATCCTATATATAATAGTTTGCATCTACTAATCCCAAACTCCCAATCCATCCCTCCCCCTCCCGCCTCCCTGGCAACCACAAGTTGTCTGTGAGTCTGTTTATGTTTCGTAGATAAGTTCATTTGTTTCATATTTTAGATTCCATATATAAGTGATATCATACGATCTGTCTTTCTCTTTCTGGCTTACTTCACTTAGTATGATAATCTCTAGGTCCATCCATGTTGCTGCAAATGGCATTATTTCATTCCTTTTATGGCTGAGTAGTATTCCACTGTATGTATGTACCACATCTTCTTTATCCATTCATCTGTCAATGGACATTTAGGTTGTTTCCATGTCTTGCCTATTGTAAATAGTGCTACAGTGAACAGTGGGGTGCATGTATCTTTTCAAATTATAGTTTTCTCCAGATATATGCCCAGGAGTGGGATTCCAGGATAATATGGTAACTCTATTTTTAGTTTTTTGAGGAACCGCCAGAATTTTTCCATAGTGGCTGCACCTATTTGTATTCCCACCAACAGTGTAAGAGGGTTCACTTTTCTCCACACCCTCTCCAGCATTTGTTATTTGTGGACTTTTTAATGATGGCCATTCTGACTGGTGTGAGTTGGTACCTCAATGTAGTTTTGATTTTCATTTCTCTAATAATTAGCGATACTGAGCATCTTTTCATGTTCCTGTTGCCATCTGCTACATATTGCTGTTTTTAAAATAAATTTTAATTAATTAATGAATTAATTTATTTTTGGCTGCGTTCAGTCTTCATTACTGCACAGGGGCTTTCTCTAGTTGCGGTGAGGAGGGGCTACTCTTTGTTGCGGTGTGCGGGTTTCTCACTGCAGTGGCTTTTCTTGCTGCAGAGCACGGGCTCTAGGCGTGCAGGCTCCAGTAGTTGCAGCGTGTGGGCTCAAGAGCGCAGGCTCAGTAGTTGTGGCACATGCGCTTAGTTGCTCCGCGGCATGTGGGATCTTCCTGGACCAGGGCTCGAACCCGTGTCCCCTGCGTTGGCAGGCGGATTCTTAACCACTGCGCCACCAGGGAAGTCCCCATATTGCTTTTTTTTTTTTTTTTTAATTAACTATCAGCATTTTAATTAATTTATTTATTTATTTATTTTTGGCTGTGTTGGGTCTTCGTTTCTGTACGAGGGCTTTCTCTAGTTGTGGCAAGCGGGGGCCACTCTTCATCGCGGTGCGCAGGCCTCTCACTATCGCGGCCTCTCTTGTTGCGGAGCACAGGCTCCAGACGCGCAGGCTCAGTAGTTGTGGCTCATGGGCCTAGTTGCTCCGCGGCATGTGGGATCTTCCCAGACCAGGGCTCGAACCCGTGTCCCCTGCATTGGCAGGCAGATTCTCAACCACTGTGCCACCAGGGAAGCCCCCCATATTGCTTTTTTAAAGATACCATTTGACTTCAAAAAGTCACCACCATTCATTTTTAAGTCTTTCCTTTGAAGTTCTTTAACTATGTAAAGAGCAAATAAGATCATGCCACTTTCCTGCTTAAATACTTTTATCTTATGTCAAGTTTTAGTGTGAAAGTCACTTCTTGAGAGTCAACACTAACCACTTCCCACAGCCCAGACTTGAAGCCTCTGTACTTACTCTCATCCCTATGGCAGGTATGGCAATTACTGCACTTAAACAACTTGTCTGCCTCCCACAGTAATTTCCTTGAAGGCAGAGACTTTGTCATATTCTTCATTGTGTTTTGAGCATCCTGCATAATCCTAGTGGTGAGTAAGTGCTCAGATTAGCTGTTGAATGACTATTGAGTCTGCAAGTTAACTATGTTTATGTACATAGACAAGTTTAAATTTTTTAAACTTCTTTTATGTTTTACAACTAACAGAGGATAGTACTGTTCAGAATCTGCTTTTAATTGTAGGCTGGACTTTAAGCTTTTTTTCCCCTAAAGTGGCTTCATCCTTGATATGTATTCTCTCATTTTCCTCTTATAGGTGTTATACATACCTGAGTAGAAAAAAGAGCTATTAATGAGGTACAATAGGGATTAAAGCTTCAAATAAAAGTCAATTTACATTTCTTAGGAATTTCTAGGCTAGCTATTTTGATACCCAACAAAATCATCTCAGATCATTTCATTACACATTCACATGAATTGTCAGTTTGAGATTTGCTTTAGATACTTTTACTCTTCAGAAATAATCTTAGGATGAGAGATTTTTTAAAATGATAAAATGACACAAAGTATATTACACACATAAAATTAAGTGGAAATTTTGAATAGAAATTTAAATTATTATCCTCTTTATTTTTATGTCCCTGTACAAAGCACCTGTTGAGTTTGAAATTAGCATCTTCTTTATAGGCAAGATGTAAGCAACTAAGATTGAACCCTGATGTTGCAGTTAACGGCATTTATCTCTGTTCATGGTTAAGTTTTTCACATACTCTGATATTTAAAGGAAAGATACTGAAGGTAATACGTTAAACTATATATGGCATTTTAAAGAATTGCAACTGCACATCACGGAAGAGTGCATCTCAAAACACAATGTGGCTATTTACAATCAGAGCCTAATGTGGAATGTGATGGCCCATAAAATATAAATACAAATCTTAGTGGATAAATGTGCAATCTCTTCAGTACTAAATTTCCACTCTGAAAAATTAGTGGCTGTTCAGAAAACTGGTTCTCTTCCAGGAGTGGGAGTTTTCAGTTATTAGAGGATAGATCAAATCCTGTGATAATTTAGCATCAGCACATTTCTGATTGAAGGGTCTCTCCCATAAAGCATCTGACAAGGTCAAGAGGTTTCGTTCTGTGCTGTTTACTCACAATTGATTTCTTCCCTCACTTCGCATTTTCAAGCAATTAATATTTTTCCTGCACTAAATGTATTCTACTCCCCATTGTTCCCCTATCAAATTCTCTATTTCATGAGTGAAGAAGAAAGAGAAAAGAAAAAAAAAGGAAATGGCAGGCTTAATATGTTGAAGTGGAAAAAAACATGAAGCTTCTGTTTAAGGAAAATACTTTTGTATATCTAAGTTAGTCAGGCAATGTTGTTTTAAAATTACTTAAGCAATTTCTTCAGTTCTCCTAATTAATTTGGGTATATGTTCTCATGTTTTAATTACCTAAAGACTTTCTGAGTTATAACTTTAAAGCAACCTTAAATCTTGTGTTTGTGCATTTTATTACTTAAAAAATCCTTTAAAGATCATGCACCCTTAAACTCTAACAAGCATTAATGTCTGGAGGTGAAAGATCTACAGGATGAAACACTTATGAGAAAAATTTCAAGGACATGTAATTAAGTAATTAATAGGGGATTGGTGGTTTTCATTGTGTCTGTTCTATAAATAGATCTAGAGAGAGAGAGGGAAATTGAGAGAGAGAAATATTTTTAACTGAACCCATCGGTCAAAGCGTATAGAAATTTTGTCTAGGACTTCCCTGGTGGCTCAGTGGTTAAGAATCGGCCTGCCAATGCAGGGGACACGGGTTTGAGCCCTGGTCTGGGAAGATCCCACATGCCATGGAGCAGCTAAGCCCGTGCGCCACAACTACTGAGCCTGCACTCTAGAGCCCGCGAACCACAACTACTGAGCCTGCGTGCCACAACTACTGAAGCCCGCATGCCTAGAGCCCATGCGCCGCAACAAGAGAAGCCATTGCAATGAGAAGCCCGCGCACCACAACGAAGAGTAGCCCCCGCTCACTGCAACTAGAGAAAGCCCCCGCTAAGTAACGAAGACCCAAGGCAGCCAAAAAATAAATAAATTTATTTTTTAAAAAAAAGAAATTTTGACTAGAAAAGAAGTTACCTGTAATCTGCTCACCCATATTTTAATCTCAGAGACTGATTTTTGTTCATTATGATGAGAAATCTCAGGATATCAAATCTTTTACAAATGACAGAAAGCAAGTAGGTTATCTTGTCCTGATATTTTCCCCTATAAGAGAGTGTTAGAAATATAGCCAATGTATGACAGTCTCTGTTCGTTCTGATGTTTTTCCATGAAAAGCCCTGTGATAAACTGACGACAGAGCAGATTATGGAAAGGTTTTTCGTAAATGTTTTATGTTGTGAAATTGATTTCCATAATTAAAAAAACACTAAATATTTAAAATTTTCTTTTTGAAGGAATGTTTTCTTCCAGACATTCATGCTATTATATAATACATTCAATGTTTATATCAAATTTTGATTAAATATGAAAAATTAGTTACAAAAATTTAATTACATTTTATTCAAGATGGTGACCCACTTGAATAGCCAATTATTTTCATTTTGGAACAAAGTACATTTTTAAAAAAATTATGCAGCCCCTTTCACCATGTGAGGATAACAACAGACGTGTGCAGTCTGGAAGAGAGCCCTCACCCAATCATGCTGGCACCCTGACATCAGGCTTCCAGCCTCTAGAACTATGAGAAATAAATGTCTGTTTTATATAAGCTTAAATAGATAGATAGATAGATAATTTATGACAGATTATTTCTGACACTTTAGTAGAATAGACTTGGCTCACTTCCGTCTTCTCCAGCATTTAGATGTGCTCCTGTCCCCAGATGAATTAGAGGAAATTTATATACTAAGGAAAAATATTTGAGCACTTGCTTTTGTGTTTCTTTATAATTGCCTTGTCCTTAGGTGTCAAAGTGTCTGTCAGTGAATCTTGACTTAATACTCTTAACCATTTTCATGGCAGTTCTGGTTATTTATCATCTAATGTGGTAGATCAATGAGAGACATGATAACAATTCTTTATGTTTTTACAGAGGTCAGGGTAGAAATCCTCTTCTTCTCACTGGAATCTATAGTGGTCACTCAAAGTCTCTGCTGTCATATTCCCAAATTCACCTAGACTAAACCCTCTTCCTCCATTCTGAGAATGACTATTCTTTTCATGGACTTAAATGCTCACCCTTGCTTATAAAATATCTATTGTTTATCATGGAAGTAGAGTTGAAAAACATTGATTGGTATATAATCAACAATGGGATAAAAAATAAAGTAAATCAGCAAAAGAAAACCACATACTATTCAACACACACACACACACACACACACACACACACACACCAGCATTCTCCTTTAACCCAACACCTAAAGGGCTTATGTGCCTTGGAAGTCCCACTATCCTGTAAAATCAGTAGGACTTCTGTGCTTGAATTAACGCTTCCAGGTCTGAGACAAGTGAAAAAACCACCCACATTTTTTCTGGATGCTTTTCTAGTATACAACTCTAACTGCTTCAGTACTGTCTTTTGCTGAATATAGCCCACCATTTCTTTTTCTTAGGATATCCCCATAAAAGAGAGAATACAAAGCATTTCTGAAGAAGACAGTGGGTGTTTCAGAAAGGAGGTAAGCAATTTCACAGAAGGTGGAAAATACTTAGGCAAGCAAATGATTGGATCAATGCCTGGGACTGTAAGGGCCCTGCTGGAGGTTAATATGAATGAGATGTTATGCTTCATTGACTAAGTTTACCTAATTCTTTTATACATCAATATTGCTTTTTATGATGCAGTTGCCTAACTTTGTTGCAAGTTGCTACCTAATCTATAATGCTATTATTACCCCAACAGTGATTGGGAAAGCAGCAGGAGAATGCTCTGATTAAACCTTAATTATTATACCGCCATTACTATATGTACAGTGAGAATGTATGATCTCTACCACCCCTATTACTCTCAGCTTCTTACTTCAAAGGAGCAGCTAAAGCCACCACATCTGTTTAAAAGCAAATCTGCTGTTAGTTTTTATAATGAACTGCAAAATCACAGAGGTTTTTTTATCCCCTCTTACCTTAGGCTCAAGAGAAACCCTTAGTTAACCACTAATATATTACACAATGTCATAGAAAGTAGAAGCTTCATAAATGCAAAATGTTCTGGTTTGTTTATTTTAAGATATAGCTAAAAGCTTGATTTTGTATTCTGTCAGTTTCTATAGTTAAAAGCTGTATTAATGTGGCTGAAATACTTTGAAGTAAGTAGAGCTAAAACAAATCAGCAGGTATTTAAACTGAGGGCTATGAGGTGGAAAAATCACCACTTTCCCTTCAGGTAGAGGCCTGAAAATATATCTTTTTTTTTTTTTTTTAAAGGAAAGCCAATTTTGGGGGAAGATGTGGAATTTTTTTTTTTTTTTTTAATTATTTTTGGCTGTGTTGGGTCTTCGTTTCTGTGCGAGGGCTTTCTCTAGTTGCGGCAAGCAGGGGCCACTCTTCATTGCGGTGCGCGGGCCTCTATCATAGCCTCTCTTGTTGCGGAGCACAGGCTTCAGACGCGCAGGCTCAGTTGTGGCACACAGGCTTAGTTGCTCCGCGGCATGTGGCATCTTCCCAGACCAGGGCTTGAACCCGTGTCCCCTCCATTAGCAGGCAGATTCTCAACCACTGCGCCACCAGGGAAGCCCTGAAAATATATCTTTCTTAATGAGGTTTCATGCTGTCCTACTGGATCCTTAATCATTTAAAATGCAAATTCCAAAGAATGAAGTAAGAGCTATCACATATATAAGAAGGTGGCTAAGTTTTTAATAAAAGATTATGCCATCTGCTTCCCTCATCATTCTACTGACTGTGAAACTCCACCTATGCAATTAAATGAACTTGTAAACTATAAACAGCATACCTCAGAAGTCAACAAATGGAATATCACTTTTCCTGGATTCCCTGCCTCCTCCCATAGTTTAGAGTTTGTTCATATTGTCAGGCACACAGGAGGGTAAGAATTACCTTTTCTGAACACTGGACATTCTGCTATTTATGATACTTATTATTTTTTAATCAGTAATTTCTGAATGAATTAGAAGAATTATTTCAAAGTGACCTACTTGAGATATCTTGAATACTTAGAAAGCCTAGCTGTGCCTGAAAAATTTTTCAGGTAATTTTGTATGAAATCAGGAATGCAGGAAGAGAACTTTCTGTTTTCAGAGGGGGATTTTTTTTTTTCTCAAGGAGAACTCGGGGTTGACTTACACTCCACTTTCAATGTCACCTGCCTCTAATGTACTTGACGAGTTTCTTTTTATTTCCTGTTTTCTTCTTTTGTTTTTTAATCCCACTCCTGACTCAATCCATGCTGCAATCTCCTTCTCTCTTGTTACCTTGCTCTTAACAGCTACTCTTGGGTCTGTTTTGAGTCTCCCCTTATCTCCCTGCTGCCCTCACCTTGAACTCTGGAACCACCATATTTTCATCCTCATTCTGACCCTAGCAAGGGCTGAGTAGGCTGTCTTTACTGTCATCGGCAAATCTCTTAATTCTTCTCAATATCACTAACACACATTCAACAACAAAGCAAAGCAATATGAAGCAAAGAAATAAACTAAGCAATAAAACCATTCTAGAGTTGAGAAGGAAATAAACACCAAGTCTTCACAAGACAATAGCTCTGGATGCATTCGATTTGTTATCTGACAACTAAGTACAAATTCTTTGTCCTCCTTAGAGACCTGGTTTCTTAAGAACTGTTTGTTTGGTCTTGGAATCCTAAAGGCTCACTTGTGCTTGAGTTATCGTATGTCTTTAATATGTATTTATAAAATAATTGAATGATTGAGTTTGCATTTAAATTTTTTATTATGCTTTGTCCCAACATAAAATGGTGAGGTTTTTAAAAAAATCTATCATAAGTTAATGTGTTAATGAACTCCCCAAGAGATATGTATTTTTGAACTGCTTAAATAAAATCAAAGAGGGAGTGTTGAAAATTGAAGCTGGGTAATGTAGGGTAAGACTGAGGTCATGAAAGGCCTTGTATTCCAGGATGAATTTGGAGTTTATTTTGATGAAAATGGACATTTATAAAAATACTTGATATAAGAAAAAGTCTATCACATTTGCAATATTGAATAATCACTTATAATGGCAGTAGCTGGGTGTAAGATAGGTTAGGAAGCTATTTGGGTCATACTGGTAAGAATAATGACCATCTGTTTATGACAATATGTGTTGGTGAGTGGGAGGATATCTTAAGGAAGCAGCTGAAGAGAGAAGATTTTGATTTAAAATTCTCAGAATGTAAGTAACAAGATTTTGCCTAACTTTTCAAATTAAGAAACACTCAAAAATGTCCCATATATGATGCTATCCTGCATATAATGTTCAGCTCCTAAGTCTCAGTCTAATACCTAAATAAGTGTTCAATCAAGGCAACTTCCGTTGTTTTCTTTTCTCTGGTATTTAAATCACATCATATTTGATTTCAGTGTTTCCCTGTCCAAACTGACTTTCAACATTCTGGGTAAATGTCAATAAAATAAATCTGATTCCCTCCCGAAGTTATATAGCTTTACATTATTTCAAATCTCCATATCATGCAATATAATTCAAAAACACTTATTATATATGTAGGCTATTATATGCAATTTAATATTATTATTTAAAATACAATGTTTCAAGTAATTTGCATAAACTAATAGTGTGTGTGTGTGTGTGTATGTGTATCTATGTGTGTATTGGTGGTCTATTTTACTTTTCATCAGTGTTCCTAAATTAAAATAGGATGGCCGGCTTTTTGTTTATTAACTTTTTAATTTGTCACAAGAAGTGTCTTGTCTTAAAAACTAATGTGATAGGGCTTCCCTGGTGGTGCAGTGGTTGAGAATCTGCCTGCCAATGCAGGGGATATGGGTTCGAGCCCTGGTCTGGGAAGATCCCACGTGCCGCGGAGCAACTAGGCCCGTAAGCTACAATTACTGAGCCTGCGCATCTGGAGCCTGTGCTCCGCAACAAGAGAGGCCGCGATAGTGAGAGGCCCGCACACCGCGATGAAGAGTGGCCCCCACTTGCCGCAACTAGAGAAAGCTCTCGCATAGAAACGAAGACCCAACACAGCCATAAATGAATAAATAAATAAATAAACCCAAAGTTAAAAAAAAAAAAGTCCTTTCCTACTTCAAGTTTAAAAATACATTCTTAAAAAAAAATGTGATAAATCTATTATAAATATGAAAAACAGTAACCTATTTTAAGTATTTCTAAGAAAAAGCAGATAAAAGGAATTAACACAAATGTACAATTATGTAGTGTATAAAATGGTATTTTAAAATCTGCTCATGCATTGATTTTGTCATATAATCCCCAATACAATTTTCTACATAAATCTGAAAACTTTAAACTCTGATTTATAATGAAAGCTCAGAATTCTATAAAGTAGATTATGTGAAGTAATAAGAAAAAGCCTATGGACGAATTATTTCTTAGATAGAAAATTGCAAAACTGCTTCAAGCTAGTCTCTGTAGAATGTCAGAGGTAAAAAAAAAAGTTAGAAAGAAGACTGAATATGACGTTGTTTTCATGTTTTTAATAAATAGAAAATAGTTTCTTTCTCTAGAATGATTCACGAATGTGTATTCAATCAATAATAATTTTGTGTCTACTCAGTCTATGTCACGATGCTAGCTAGCACTGTGGGGACACAAACATAAACACTGTCTCTCCTTCCTCAGCCTGTAGCATAGCAGGGGACACAAAATAATTATTAAACAAGAGAGATTGTCACATGCCATAAGAGACACTGAAATACGTCTTTAAAACTTCAGAGGAAAAATAAATCACTCCTGGTGAGGGTGATGGGGAAAGAAATCTAAAGGAGGTAACATTTGAGGTGATTTGTGAAGAATGAACAGGAGTCAACAGTGGGGAGATGGAGAAGAAAAGACATTGTAAAATAAACAACATAAGAAAATGTGTGTCAGTGAAAGAATATGGAGAAAAGAACTTTACAAACGCTATACGATGCCTAGGGCAATGGAAAGGTGATAGAATTGTGGTGACGAGGATGACCTTGAGTGATGAAGTAAAGAATTTGGACTAAATTTTTTAGTCAAAAGAAACTGGACTAAGGAAGTGGAGGGACTGATAGGGAGCCATTGAAAATAGTAAAAAGAGGAACATGGAAGTGAAAGAATTAGAATAATGTTTTAGGATGAATTAGTGAGCATTAAGGAGAGACGTTAGATAAGTTAAAAAGTCAGAAATTTACTGTATTATCTAGATGAGAGCTATTAAGGATATAAACAGCATAGGTGTTTATATTAATTTTTAATAAGAAAATATCACCTTTTGGAGGAATTACTTTGGTACGTAGAGTCTAAAATGAAGGAAATGTTGCCTTATATTTTATTTTGAAGAAAGCAATAGAAAAGAGAATGGCAAATCTATTGATGGCCCATATCTTATTGTGTACTGGGAGTTGCTAATTCATATTAAGTTTTGCTAGTGAATTATCTATGCAAACAGGCTTCTATGAAAAGTACTTCCTATTAAATTGCCGTGTATTCTGAGTGGAAAAGTCAAGCAAGTTTGGGGAAGATGCAACATTTATTCAACATTTTCAAATCATCCACTTTATTTAGCACGTTTCATATGAGATTTGAGATATATTATTTAAATATCAAAATCACCAAATTTGAAAATGACTGTTTCATATTTATCTAAAAGATTGCAGGTATTTTAAACTAATAAAAACAGATATTTTCTGAGCCCCATAATGTTATCAAGTAATGGCCAAATTAAAGTTTCTAGAAAAGAAATTACATGCTATTATATGCCATCCATATTTGTCATCTCATCTTAGTTTCTAGAGGCTCCAAATATCAGTGATAAAAAGAAAAGTATCCAATTTTTCCAGAAAACTATGCATATTTCTGGTGCTATTTGTATGCAACTCCCGGGATGTTTATTTTATATTGCTAGATGTAAAGTTCAGTTCTCTCCAGATAGATAGGTAGATAGATAATAGAGCGATAGATATAGATATGTAGATATAGATAGATAGAAAGATAAAGTTAGATATCTATATATATGTATCTCCTCATGTGTTAAAATATTATGAGTGGCTCTCTCAATCTCTATGTATCTTTTATTTGGAGGTTTTGGAATGCTGAAACCTACATTTTCTAAACTCCCTTGCAGCGAGAATTCTACATATGAATTAGTGCTCACCAATTAAGTGTGCTCCCATAAAATGTGAAAGTCAAAGTCCAGGAAGGCCCTCTTCCTTCAACTCTGGCTACACCTGCTATTTAGGAAATTCATGGCTGTCTTGCATGGGGTGCCCAGTGCTTATTCTTCAGCTTTCTGAAAGAGGCAGTAACCTCTTGATGTTACTGCTTACTCCTTGGGTTACAGCTTTGTGTGTCATTTCAGTTTTTTGCTATTCAGAGCTTCTCTGGAAGTAGAAAAGGCATTATGGCCCAACCTAGAGCAGCCTAGCTTCAAAAGCGGGCTGGTTCTAGATTCTTCTTTGTACCACCCTGGAACCCCAGCCTTGAACTGGCTCCTTTAGCCTTTTCAACAATTTTGTAAGCAACTAATTCTAATACTAAATTCTTTTTTCCTTAGAGTGAGTGGTTTCTGTTTTCTGTCTTGGGCACTACATGGTACAGCCAGTATTGTATTGAAATTATATAAGTATGATTATCTCCAACTTTACCTCTTGATATTTTCTGAATTTTTATAACAAATTTCTTCAAGTGAGTGCTATTCACCCCAGACTAAGTATCTATGGAATGGGGAAATATGCTTTGTAGGAATGCTTTGTCTGAAACAAGTTATCAAAGCTAAAAAAGGTATGGTTAATTCTATTGGGCATGTGTTTTTGTGTGGATGGCCATCCTTGTGTGTTCCTTGCTTTTGGACTTAGAGTTTGCTATGTTTTCTTTCCTTCTTTCCTGTGTTCCTCCTTTAAGCATTCTCGCTTCCTCTCTTCTGCCCTCTTCTTTTTTTATTACTCTGTTTTCTCATATTTCTATTATTTTTCAGTCAGTCTTTCCATCCCTGTCACAATTCTCCCTCACAGTAGTCCAATCAGTAATTTTTATTTTGCACTGAGAGAACAGGTTCTTTTGGTTCAAGGCCTGAAAGAGCTGTCAAAAATCACAGATATTCTCTAAATGTATCCTCAAATTTACTGATTTGTAGGGTGCCAGAATCATTGCTTTCTCTTAAGGTTCCTTTCCTCTAATAGAATAAAATTCTGAGATTGTGTTCAGTTTTTTCATTGTGTAAAAAAGAAGTTGATATGTGCACAAATAAAAATGGCAATAACGATTGCTTTAAAGAATGTGGGAAGAAGTAATATAGAAGCAGCTATCTAGACATAATTGAACTTTAGAAGCCTCATGAAAGATTTAAGATGGCTATTGAAATGATCTTGCTTGCTGCGGGAATTCACTGATTAGTTTTACGAGAGGGGTCAGGAAATTTTGGCCATTTTCTCATATTGCTACAGAAGACCTGTTGTGATTCAAAGGAAAGGGATAATTAGGTCAATGGGGAAACCTAACAACATATATTTGTCAGATGAAAGGAAGTGCCTTGAAGTTTCATAATATGCTTTCTAGATATATACTCAGTTCACAGAGTTAGAAAACTTACCATGTAAACTCAAGGCTTATGGAGAAAATCTTCCCTATAAATGTTGGCAATATAACGAACAAAACTCATAGACTTACCTTGCCATTGGTTTGTATAAAATATTTTTATTTTCATTACTAGAACTGTGCGTATCACAGTTATATTAAGCAGACATGAGAAAGAGTAGATACACGATTATGATAGTAAAATGACATGAAAAAGGATAACATGTGATGTACATCTTAATGAAAACAACCCTTATGAAACAGCTAAATAAGGCTTTTTCTGATTTAATTGTGCAAAATTTGTCTGTTCATACCAATGTGATCAATCTAGTATTTGAGATATGTTCATGATTATTATTTTATTTTCTGAAAGTTTTCTTTGACATTTAATTAAAATCCTCAGTGCAATTAGCAAGAAATTGATCAACACGGTGATGGTTAATTTTATGTGTCAACTTGACTGGGCTAAGAGACACACATAGCTGGTGAAACATTATTTCTGGGTGAGTCTGTGAGAGTGTTTCTGGAAGAGACTAGCATTTGAATTGGTAGAGTGACAAAAGAAGTTCGCCTTTACCAATACAGGTGGGCATCATCCAATCCATTGAGGGCCTGAACAGAATAAAAAGGTAGAACAAGGCTCTCTTTGCTTTTTTTCACTTGAGCTGGGACACTGATTTTCTGCTCTTCGACATTGGTGCTCCTGGTTCTCAGGCTTTTGGACTTGGAATGAGACTTACACTAGCAGCCTCCCCAATTCTTGGGCCTTTGAACTTGGACTGAATTACACCACCAGCTTTCCGGTTCGCCAGCTTGCAGATGGCAGATTGTGGGACTTCTCAAGTCTCCATAATCTGTTCATGATAATTTTAATTCTCAGTACCTGTTTTATCAATGAGTTAATAATTATCCTAATTGCTAACATAGATTATATTATTTCTAATAGGGGAAAATAATTCTATGTATTGAGTATTTTTAATTTAAAAATCATGTAAAAGTTGGGAAAAAAGCTATATCATATATCTCTGCATGGAACAACATCTGGCAAACACATGATGGTAATATTCCTTTAGTCCTAGACATCACATGCAGGTTCAAACCTTTAGCGTAAATTCTCTGGAGCAAGAACACAGAAGAAAATGTTAATGGGATTATTGCATCTAACTGGACATTTTCCTTTCTCCCCATTCCTTTCTCTTGTTACCTATAATGAGACACTGGAGCTCACCGCAGTTCTTAAGGCTACATGGTTTACAGTCCTCAGAGCTGGTTCAGCCATTTGCCCATAGGAAGCCTCTGCACTTCCAGCTGGAAACTATCATGCTAATGATGACACTAAGTACTAATTAAACTAGTCCATGGCTTTTTTCCTCTTCTTCTTTCAACTGTCTTTGTGATGCCTCCTGATGAACAGAATTTCTTAAAATTAAGAGGTTATTTTTTTAAATATATTATTGGCAAGCAATAAAGCGTACCTATTTAAAGTATAAAATTTAAAAAAATTACATATGTATACACGGAGAAACCATCAACAAAATTAAGGTAATTAACATATTAATCACCCTAAATTTTCTTCATGCCCTTGGTAGTTCCCCAGGAAAACACTGATCTAATTTCTCTCATTAGAGATTAGGTTTCATTTTGTAGAAATGAACAATATATAAAGAGACTAATAGAGTAAGTCTCCTTTTTTCCTTTTTTTTGGTTTGGTTTCTATTTTTAAATTTTTGTTTATTTTTAACATCTTTATTGGAGTATAATTGCTTTACAATGGTGTGTTAGTTTCTGCTTTATAACAAAGTGAATCAGCAATACATATACATATATATCCCCATATCTCCTCCCTTTTGCGTCTCCTTCTCACCCTCCCTATTCCAGCTGTCTAGGTGGTCACAAAGCACTGAGCTGATCTCCCAGTGCTATGCGTCTGCTTCCCACTAGCTATCTATTTTACTTCTGGTAGTATATATAAGTCCATGTCACTCTCTCACTTCGTCCCAGCTTACCCTTCCCCCTCCCTGTGTCCTCAAGTCGATTCTCTACGTCTGCATCTTTATTCCTGTCCTGCCCCTAGGTTCTTCAGAACCATCTCTTTTTTTTTTTTTTTTTAAATTCCATATATATGTGTTAGCATACAGTATTTGTTTTTCTCTTTCTGACTTACTACACTCTGTATGACAATCTCTAGTTCCATCCATCTCACTACAAATAACTCAGTTTCGTTTCTTTTTATGGCTGAGTAATATTCCATTGTGTATATGTGCCACATCTTCGTTATCCATTCATCTGTCAATGGACATTTAGGTTGCTTCCATGTCCTGGCTATTGTAAAAAGAGTTGCAGTGAACATTGTGGTACATGACTCTTTTTGAATTATGGTTTTCTCAGGGTATATGCCCAGCAGTGGGATTGCTGAGTCATATGGTATTTTTAGTTTTTTAAGGAACCTCCATACTGTTCTCCACAGAGGCTGTATCAATTTACATTCCCACCAACAGTGCAAGAGGGTTCCCTTTTCTCCACATCCTCTCCAGCATTTATTGTTTGTAGATTTTTTGATGATGGCCATTCTGACTGGTGTGAGGTGGTACCTCATTGTAGTTGTGATTTGCGTTTCTCTAATGATTAGTGATGTTGAGCATCCCTTCGTGTGTTTGTTGGCAATCTGTATCTCTTCTTTGGAGAAATGTCTATTTAGATCTGCTGCCCATTTTTGGATTGGGTTGTTTGTTTTACTGATATTGAGCTGCATGAGCTGCTTGTAAATTTTGGAGATTAATCCTATCTCAGTTGCTTCATTTGCAAATATTTTCTCCCGTTCTGAGGGTTGTCTTTTCATCTTGTTTATGGTTTCCTTTGCTGTGCAAATGCTTTTAAGTTTTACCAAGTCCCATTTGTTTATTTTCGTTTTTATTTCCATTTCTCTAGGAGGTGGGTCAAAAAGGATGTTGCTCTGATTTACATCATAGAGTGTTCTGCCTATGTTTTCCTCTAAGAGTTTTATAGTGTCTGGCCTTACATTTAGATGTTTAATCCATTTTGAGTTTATTTTTGTGTATGTGTTAAGGAGTGTTCTAATTTCATTCTTTTACATGCAGCTGTCCAGTTTTCCCAGCACCACTTATTGAAGAGCCTGTCTTTTCTCCATTGTATATTTTTGCCTCCTTTGTCAAAGATAAGGTGACCATATGTGCATGGGTTTATCTCTGGGCTTTCTATCCTGTTCCATTGATTCATATTTCTGTTTTTGTGCCACTACCATACTGTCTTGATTACTGTAGCTTTGTAGTATAGTCTGAAAGCTGGGAGCCTGATTCCTCCAGCTCCATTCTTCTTTCTCAAGATTGCTTTGGCTATTCAGTGTCTTTTGTGTTTCAAACAAGTTGTGAACTTTTTTGTTCTAGTTCTGTGAACAATGCCATTGGTTGTTTGATAGGGATTGCGTTGAATCTGTAGATTGCTTTGGGTAGTATAGTCATTTTCACAATATTGATTCTTCCAATCTAAGAACATGGTATATCTCTACATCTGTTTGTATCATCTTTGTTTTCTTTCACCAGTGCCTTATAGATTTCTGCATACAGGTCTTTTGTCTACTTAGGTAGTTTTATTCCTAGGTATTTTATTCTTTTTATTGTATTAGTAAATGGGAGTGTTTCCTTAATTTCTCTTTCAGATTTTTCATCATTAGTGTATAGGAATGCAAGAGGTTTCTGTGCATTAATTTTGTATTCTGCTACTTTACCAAATTCATTGATTGGCTTTAGTAGTTTTCTGGTAGCATCTTTACGATTCTCTGTATATAGTATCATGTCATCTGCAAACAGTGACAGTTTTACTTCTTCTTTTCCAATTTGGCTTCCTTTTATTTCTTTTTCTTCTCTGATTGCTGTGGCTAAAACTTCCAAAACTATGTTGGATAATAGTGGTGAGAGTGGGCAACCTTGTCTTTTTCCTGATCTTAGAGGAAATGGTTTCTGTTTTTCACCATTGAGAACGATGTTGGCTGTGGGTTTGTCATATATGGCCTGTATTATGTTGAGGTAAGTTCCCTCTGTGCCTACTTTCTGGAGGGTTTTTATCATAAATAGGTATTGAAATTTGTTGAAAGCTTTTTCTGCAGTATTGAGATGATCATATGGTTTTTCTCCTTCAATTGGTTAATATGGTTTATCACATTGATTGATTTGCATATGTTGAAGAATCCTTGCATTCCTGGGATAAACCCCACTTGATCATAGTATATGATCCTTTCAATGTGCTGTTGGATTCTGTTTGCTAGTATTTTGTTGAGGATTTTTGCATCTATGTTCATCAGTGATATTGGCCTGTAGTTTTCTTTCTTTGTGACATCTTTGTCTGGTTTTGGTATTGGGGTGATAGTTGCCTTGAGAATGATTTTGGGAGTGTTCCTCCCTCTGCTATATTTTGGAAGAGTTTGAGAAGGATAGGTGTTAGTTCTTCTCTAAATGTTTGATAGAATTCTCCTGTGAAGCCATCTGGTCCTGGGGTTTTGTTTGTTGGAGGATTTTTAATCACAGTATCAATTTCAGTGCTTGTGATTATTCTGTTTATATTTTCTATTTCTTCCTGGTTCAGGCTCGGAAAGTTGTGCTTTTCTAAGAATTTGTCCATTTCTTGCAGGTTGTCCATTTTATTGGCATTGAGTTGCTTGTAGTAGTCTCTTAGGATGCTTTGTATTTCTGTGGTGTCAGTTGTCACTTCTCCTTTTTCTTTTCTAATTCTACTGATTTGAGTCTTCTCCCTTTTTTTCTTGGTGAGTCTGGCTAATGGTTTATAAATTTTGTTTATCTTCTCAAAGAACCAGCTTTTAGTTTTATTGATCTTTGCTATCGTTTCCTTCATTTCTTTTTCACTTATTTCTCATCTGATCTTTATGATTTCTTTCCTTCTGCTAACTTTGGGGTTTTTTTGTTCTTTTTCCTCTAATTGATTTAGGTGTAATTTAGGTTGTTTATTTGAGATGTTTCTTGTTTCTTGAGGTAGGATTATATTGCTATAAACTTCCCTCTTAGAACTGCTTTTGCTGCATCCCATAGGTTTTGGGTCATTGTGTTTTCATTGTCATTTGTTTCTAGGTGTTTGTTGATTACCTCTTTGATTTCTTCAGTGATCTCTTGGTTATTAAGTACTGTATTTTTAGCCTCCATGTGTTTCTATTTTTTTACAGATTTTTTCCTTTAGTTGATATCTAGTCTTATAGCATTGTGGTCAGAAAAGATGCTTGATAGGATTCAGTTTTCCTAAATTTACTGAGACTTGATTTGTGACACAAGATGTGATCTATCCTGGAGAATGTTCCGTGAGCACTTGAGAAGAAAGTGTGATCTGCTGTTTTTGGATAGAATGTCCTAAAAATATCAATTAAGTCTATCCGGTCTATTGTGTCATTTAAAGCTTCTGTTTCCTTATTTATTTTCATTTTGGATGATCTGTCCATTGGTGAAAGTGGGGTGTTAAAGTCCTCTACTATGATTGTGGTACTGTTGATTTCCCCTTTTATGGCTGTTAGCATTTGCCTTATGTATTGAGGTGCTCCTATGTTGGGTGCCTAAATATTTACAATTGTTATATCTTCTTCTTGGATCGATCCCTTGATCATTATGTAGTGTCTTTCTTTGTGTCTTGTAATTGTCTTTATTTTGAAGTCTATATTGTCTGATACGAGAATTGCTACTCCAGCTTTCTTTTTATTTCTGTTGGCAGGGAATATCTTTTTCCATCCCCTCACTTTCAGCCTGTATGTGTCCCTTGGTCTGAAGTGGGTCTCTTGTAGACAGCATAGATATGGATCTTGTTTTTGTATCCATTCAGATTGTCTGTGTCTTTTGGTTGGAGCATTCAATCCATTTACATTTAAGGTAGCTATTGATATGTATGGTCCTATTACCATTTTCTTAATTGTTTTTGGTTTGTTATTATAGGTCTTTTCCTTCTCTTGTGTTTCCTGCCTAGAGAAGTTCCTTTAGCATTTGTTGTGAGGCTTGTTTGGTGGTGCTGAATTCTCTTAGCTTTTGCTTGTCTGTCAAGGTTTTAATTTCTCTGTCGAATCTGAATGAGATCCTTGCTGGGTAGAGTAATCTTGGTTGTAGGTTTTTCCCGTTCATCACTTTAAGTATGTCTTGCCACTCCCTTCTGGCTTGCAGAGTTTCTTCTGAAAGATCAGCTGTTAACCTTATGGGGATTCCCTTGTGTGTTATTTGTTGTTTTTCCCTTGCTGCTTTTAATATGTTTTCTTTATATTTAATTTTTGACAGTTTGATTAATATGGGTCTTGGCGTGTTCCTCCTTGGATTTATCCTGTATGGGACTCTCTGTGCTTCCAGGACTTGATTAACTATTTCCTTTCCCATATTAGGGAAGTTTTCCACTATAATCTCTTCAAATATTTTCTCAGTCCCTTTCTTTTTCTCTTCTTCTTCTGGGACTCCTATAATTCGAATGTTGGTGTGTTTAATGTTGTCCCAGAGGTCTCTGAGACTGTCCTCAGTTCTTTTCATTCTTTTTTCTTTATCCTGCTCTGTAGTAGTTATTTCCACCATTTTATCTTCCAGGTCACTTATCCGTTCTTCTGCCTCAGTTATTCTGCTATTGATCCCATCTAGAGTATTTTTAATTTCATTTATTGTGTTTTTCATCGTTGCTTGGTTCCTCTTTAGTTCTTCTACGTCCTTGTTAAATGTTTCTTGCATTTTGTCTATTCTATTTCCAAGATTTTGGATCATCCTTACTATCATTATTCTGAATTCTTTTTCAGGTAGACTACCTATTTCCTCTTCATTTGTTAAGTCTGATGTGTTTTGACCCTGCTCCTTCATCTGCTGTGTGTTTTTCTGTCGTCTCATTTTGCTTATCTTACTGTGTTTGCTGTCTCCTTTTCACAGGCCGCAGGTTTGTAGTTCCTGTTGTTTTTGGTATCTGTCCCCAGTGGCTAAGGTTGGTTCAGTGGGTTGTGTAGGCTTCCTGGTGGAGGGAACTAGTGCCTGTGTTCTTGTGGATGAGGCTGGATCTTGTCTTTCCGGTGGGCACGTCCACATCTGGTGGTGTATTTTGGGGTGTCTGTGGCCTTATTATGATTTTAGGCAGCCTCTCTACTAATGGATGGGGCTGTGTTCCTGTCTTGCTAGTTGTTTAGCATAGGGTGTCCAGCACTGTAGCTTGCTGGTTGTTGAGTGAAGCTGGGTCTTGATGTTGAGATGGAGATCTCTGAGAGATTTTCGCTGTTTGGTATTACGTGGAGCTGGGAGGTCTCTTGTGGACCAGTGTCCTGAAGTTGGCTCTCCCACCTCAGAGGCACGGCCCTGATGCCTGGCTGGAGCACCAAGAGCCTTTCATCCACACGGCTCAGAGTAAAAGGGAGAAAAAATAGAAAGAAAGAGGATAAAATATAGTGAAGTAAAATAAAGCTATCATAAAGCAAAGCTATACAGACAAAATCTCACCCAGAAGCATATACATATACACTCACAAAAAAAGGAAAAGGGGAAAAATTAATATATCCTGCTCCCAAAGTCCACCTCCTGAATTTGGGATGATTTGTTGTCTATTCAGGTATTCAACAGATGCAGGCACATCAAGTTGTTTGTGGAGTTTTAATCCGCTGCTTCTGAGGCTGCTGGGAGAGATTTCCCTTTCTCTTCTTTGTTCGCACAGCTCCCAGGGTTCAGCTTTGGATTTGGACCCGCCTCTGCTTGTAGGTCGCCTGAGGGTGTCTGTTCCCCGCTCTGACGGAGGGGTATGGATGCGGGGCGAGCCTGCGGGTGGCAGAGGCCGGCGTGACGTTGCACCAACCGGATGCGCGCCGTGCGTTCTCCCGGGGAAGTTGTCCCTGGATCACGGGAGCCTGGCCGTGGCGGGCTGCACCGGCTCCCGGGAGGGGCGGCGTGGAGAGTGACCTGTGCTCGCACACAGGCTTCTTGGTGGCGGCAGCAGCAGCCTTAGCATCTCATGCCCATCTCTGGGGTCCGCGCTGATCGCCGCGGCTCGCGCCCGTCTCTGAAGTTCGTTTAGGCGGCGCTCTGAGTCCCGTCTCCTTGCGCGCTGCGAAACAAAGAGGGAAGAAAAAGTCTCTTGCCTCTTAGGCAGCTGCAGACTTTTTCCCAGACTCCCTCCCAGCCAGCTGTGGTGCGCTAACCCCTTCAGGCTGTGTTCACGCCGCCAACCCCAGTCCTCTCCCTGCGATCCAACCGAGGCCCGAGCCTCAGCTCCCAGCCCCAGCCCGCCCCGGCGGGTGAGCAGACAAGCCTCTCGGGCTGGTGAGTGCTGGTCAGCACCAATCCTCTGTGCTGGAATCTCTCCGCTTTTCCCTCTGCGCCCCTGTTGCTGTGGGGTCCGCGCTGATTGCCGCGGCTCGCACCCGTCTCTGGAGCTCGTTTAGGCGGCGCTCTGAATCCCCTCTCCTCGTGCACCAGGAAACAAAGAGGGAAGAAAAAGTCTCTTGCCTCTTCGACAGCTGCAGACTTTTTCCGGACTCCCTCCCGGCTAGCTGTGGTGCACTAACCCTTTCAGGCTGTGTTCACACCGCCAACCCCAGTCCTCTCCCTGCGACCGAAGCCCGAGCCTCAGCTCCCAGTCCCGCCCGCCCCGGCAGGTGAGCAGACAAGCCTCTCGGGCTGGTGAGTGCTGCTCGGCGCCGATCCTCTGTGCGAGAGTCTCTCCGCTTTGCCCTCCGCACCCCTGTGGCTGCGCTCTCCTCCGTGGCTCCGAAGCTTCCCCCCTCTGCCACCCGCAGTCTCCGCCTGTGAAGGGGCTTCGTAGTGGTGGAAACCTTTCCTCCTTCACGGCTCCCTCCCACTGGTGCAGGTCCCGTCCCTATTCTTTTGTCTCTGTTATTTCTTTTTTCTTTTGCCCTACCCAAGTACGTGGGGAGTTTCTTGCCTTTTGGGAGGTCTGATGTTTTCTGCCAGCGTTCAGTGGGTGTTCTGTAGGAGCAGTTCCACGTGTAGATGTATTTCTAATGTACCTGTGGGAAGGAAGTTGATCTCCACGTCTTACTCTTCCGCCATCTTCTTCTCGATTGGATCAAGAGTGAAGTTTGATAATGTTGAACTCATAACCTTATTTGTTTTCCATCTCTTCTCCCATAAATAATTGAGAGAGGGCTATTGAAATACCTGCTTATATATTTTGATTTATATATTTCTCCTTGCAGTTATATCAGTTTTTGCTTTATATATTTTGAAGCTCTGCTGTTAGGTGCACAAACACTTAATATCTGTTGTACTCTTGATAAATTAGCAGAGTTATTGCTATGAAGGAGTCTTCTTTAACCTCAGTAATATTCTTTGCTCTGAAATCAAGTTTGTCTTACATTAACATAGCTACTCCTGCTTTCTTTTGACCAGTGTTAGTATATTTTCTCTATTTAATCTATTTGAGTCTTTATAATTAGAGTGTATTTCATTTAATTTATTTTCTTTTTATTGTGGTAAGAACACAACATGAGATCAACAATCTTAACAATTTTTAAGTGCACAATACAGTATTGTTACCTATAGGTATAATGTTGTATAGCAGAGCTCTAGTTCTTATTCATCTTAGGTAACTGAATAGCACCTCTCATTTCTTTCTCCCTCAGCCCCTGGAAACCACCATTCTACTCTCTGTTCCTATGAGTTTGACTAATTTATATACCTTATATAAGTGGAATCATGCAGTGTTTGTCCTTCTGTGACTGGCTTACTGCACTTAACATAATGTCCTCCAGGCTTATCCATGTTGCCCCATATGGCAGGATTTCCTTCTTTTTAAAGACTGAATAATAATATTCCATTATATGTATATACCATATTTTCTTTAGCCATCATTCATTGATGGAAATTTATGTTGCTTCCACATCTTGGCTGTTATGAATAATGCTGCAGTATTCATGGGAATGCAGCTATCTCTTCAAATCATGATTTCAGTTCTTTTGAATATATACCCAGAAGTAGAATTGCTGGATCATGTATTCATCCTATTTTTAATCTTTTGAGGAATTTTCATACTGTTCTCTGTAGCGGCCACACCATTTTATATTCCCACCAATAGTGTACAAGGGCTCTGATTTCTCCACATCCTCTACAAGAACTTATTATCTTTTGTTCTTTGGATAATGGTCATCCTAACTGGTGTGAGGTGTTATCTCTTTGTGGTTTAGATTTGAATTTCCCTGATGAGTAGCAGTGTTGATCATCTTTTCATATACCTGTTGGCCACTTGTATGTCTTCTTTGGAGAAATATATATTCAAGCCCTTTGTCCAGTTTTAATTGGATCATTTATATTTTTTGCTATTGAGTAGTTTTAGTTCCTTATATATTTTGGATATTAACCCCTTTTCAGTTATGTGGTTTGCAAATATTTTCTGCTATCCAATTTTTTTTTTACATAAATAGTAAAAATAATCCTGAAATGCATATAGAAGCATGAAAGACCCTGAATAGTCAATGCAGTCTTGAAACAGAAGAGCAAAGCTAGAGGCATTGCAAAATATATTACAAATCCACAGTAATTAAGACAGTATGGTACTGGCATAAAAACAGACATATAGAACAAAGGAACAGGATAAGAATCCAAGAAATAAATTCATACGTATATGTTCAACTGATCTTTGACAAAGGTTTCAAGAATACACAACGGGGGAAGAATAGTCTCTTTAACAAATGACATCTGCATGTCAAAAGAAAATTGACATCTGCATGCAAAATAATGAAATTGGATCCTTATCTTACACAGTACACAGATATCAACTGAAAATAGATTAAAGATTTAAACATAAGATATGAAACTATAAAACTTTTACAGAAAACATAGGAGAAAATTTTCATGACATTGGTGTTAGCAGTGATTTCTTAAATATTACAACAAAAGCACAAGCAACAACAGCAAAAATGGACAAGTTAGAGTACATCAAACTAAAAAGCTCTGCATAACAAAGAAACCATATGCAGAGTAAAAAAAATCTATGAAATGGAAGAAAATATTTACAATTGTGTATATGATAAGGGGTTAGTATCTAAAGCGTGTTTCATGTAGGCAGCATATAGTTGAGTCCTGGTTTATTGTCCAGTCTGAAAATCTGTCCCTCATAATTGGTGTGCTTAGACCATTTGCATTTTACTTTTTGGTTATTATTTATGTGATTAATTTTAAATGTACTATCTACATCTTACTTGTTTACCACCTTTCCAATCTATTTTTGCTACTTTTTCCTCCTTTTCTCTATTTTTTGAATTAATTAATTTGTTATTCCATTTTATTTCCTTTTTTGACTTACTAATTATACTGTTTTGTTATTTTAGAGGTTTCTTCAGAGGATATATATATATGATATATACATATATATATCATATATATACAAGAGAGATTTTATATATATAGGAAAATATGTGTATACAAATATATAAAATCTTTATGTTTACAGGCATACTTTGTCCTATTGCGCTTTGCTTTATTGCACTTCACAGTTGGGTTTTTTACAAATTGAAAGTTTGTGGCAACCCTGCATCAAGCAAGTCTATCGGCACCATTTTTCCAACAGAATTTTCTCACTTCGAGCCTCTGTGTCACATTTTGGTAATTCTCACAATATTTTAAACTTTTATTGTTATTGTATTTGTTACAGTGATCTGTGATCAGTGATCTTTGATGTTACTATTGCAAAAAGATTACAACTCACAGAAGGCTGAGATGATGGTTAGCATTTTTTTAGGAATAAAGTACTTTTTAATTAAGGTATATACATTGCTTTTTTAGACATAATGCTATTACTCACTTAATAGACTACAGTATCGTATAAATACTCAAAGGGGAAACTCTCCAGATTCCTGGAATTTTCTCTCTGTTCTCTTCCCTTCTATCTGTAGTCTTTCCTGTGGACAATAGCTATCTTATTCTTTCTGTAATCTCAGCTCTGTCTCTATAATTCAGGGAATACATTGGAGTCTGTCTGATTTCTTGCTCTTTGGACCACACCTGTAAACCATCTACATCTATAAGTTTTAATGTCCACAGAGCTCATCTTATTTTCTCATCTCTCAGGGATCACTAAACATACCTAAAGTCCAGTGACTTTAAAACCATTGTTTCATGTTGTCTGTTTTTTTGTTGTTTAAGCAGGAAGGTAAATCTGATCCTTGTTACTCCATCTTGAACAGAAGTAGAACTGCTATCCATAGGTTTTTGACCTTAGTGATTTTCAAAATCAGAATATATTGGAAACAATGGCATTTTTCTTATCTCCTCAACGTTCAACTGTTTTCTGTTCTAACTCATTTTGAACCATGAGTTACATTTCTGGAGGACATGTTTAACCTCAAAAGTGATTGCTCAGCCCTTAAGTTAACAGGCTATTTTCCAGATATATCATTATCATTATTAATTACTATCAATGCTATTGCAATGGCAACACCATCGACCTCATTAGGCATGTCAGTAAGCTAGGTGTCAGCATTGACATCTCCTTTCCGTCATCCTTTTTCATTTATTACCAAGTTCAGTCAATTTACATCATAAATTTTTCTAAAATCTTTGACTCCTATCAATATCCACAACCAAAATCTACCACCATCTGTAGGCTGATGTATTGCAATCATTTGATAATTGGCCTCTCCTCAGCCACTCTTAGACTCTTTTTAGCTGTTTTCTCAGGCTGTGATCAGGGCAACTTTCTGACACAAATATTTGATCATATTAACACTTTATTTTAAACAAATTATTGACCTCTCTTGCTTTTAGGAAAATTATTAAGATCCTTAATAAGACCTATAAAACTCCTGTTTTAAAGTTAACTTAATTTTAACTTTAGTATAAAGACTCAGTTCCTTAACATGATGTATTTCTCCTTAACACTAATCACAACTGTAATTTTTTACAGTACTTTGTATGATTATTTGATTGATATTTACCTCCCCCACAGGCTTATAAACAAAGTATTTGCTTATTTTCAAATTCCCAGAACTTAGTACAGTGCTTGAAACATTTTAGCAATAAATAAAGATGTGTTGATTTAAACATACAACTTAGTTATTACATTAATGCAATTATAAATATATGTAATATTACTATAATAAAGCTATTTTGAATACTTTAAAAGGCATTATGCTAAATAATTTACATAAAGCATCTCATTTTGTACTTAAATTCACCCACTGTGCTGTTATTTAAACTATATATAAAGAGGAAAAAGGTTCAGAGATTAAGACACTTGCTCAGTGTCAAACAGCCAGTAGAAAGCAGAATGCAATTTAAATGAAGATTTGTCCAACTCAAATATACACCAGCTCCAACACTATTATACATTGTTAATTTCTCCTCTATAAAATCTGAATAAACTGACAACCAGCTTTTATAAATAAAAATCTTTGCCACAGATTTCTAGTTCATCTATGGGCAAAGTTCTTTTTTTTTTTTTTTTGAATTTTATTTTATTTATATTTTTATACAGCACATTTTTATTAGTCATCAGTTTGATACACATCAGTGTATACATGTCAGTCTCAATTGCCCAATTCATCACACCACCACCCCCACCCCCCTGCGCCTTTCCCCCCTTGGTGTCCATACGTTTGTTCTCTACATCTGAGTCTCTAATTCTGCCCTGCAAACCGGTTCATCTGTACCATTTTTCTAGGTTGCACATATATGCATTAATGTACGATATTTGTTTTTCTCTTTCTGACTTACTTTGTATGACAGTCTCTAGATCCATCCACGTCTCAATAAATGACCCAATATCATTCCTTTTCATGGCTAGTAATATTCCATTGTATATATGTACCACATCTTCTTTATCCATTCATCTGTCCATGGGCATTTAGGTTGCTTCCATGACCTGGCTATTGTAAATGGTGCTGCAATGAACATTGGGGTGCATGTGTCTTTTTGAATTATGGTTTTCTCTGGGTATATGCCCAGTAGTGGGATTGCTGGATCATATGGTAATTCTATTTTTAGTTTTTTAAGGAACCTCCATACTGTTCTCCATCGTGGATGTATCAATTTACATTCCCACCAACAGTGCAAGAGGGTTCCCTTTTCTCCACACCCTCTCCAGCATTTGTTGTTTGTAGATTTCCTGATGATTCCCATTCTGACTGGTGTGAGGTGATACCTCATTGTAGTTTTGATTTGCATTTCTCTAATAATTAGTGATGTTGAGCAGCTTTTCATGTGCTTCTTGGCCATCTGTATATCTTCTTTGGAGAAATGTCTGGGTCTTCTGCCCATTTTTGGATTGGGTTGTTTGTTTTTTTTAATATTGAGCTGCATGAGCTGTTTGTATATTTTGGAGATTAATCCTTTGTCCGTTGATTCACTTGCAAATATTTTCTCCCATTCTGAGGGTTGTCTTTTCATCTTGTTTATGGTTTCCTTTGCTGTGCAAAAGCTTTGAAGTTTCATTAGGTCCCATTTGTTTATTTTTGGTTTTTTTTCCATTACTATAGAAGGTGGATCAAAAAAGATCTTGCTGTGATTTATGTCAAAGAGTGTTCTTCCTATGTTTTCCTCTAAGAGTTCTGTAGTGTCCGGTGTTACATTTAGGTCTCGAATCCATTTTGAGTTTATTTTTGTGTGTGGACTTAGGGAGTGTTCTAATTTCATTCTTTTACATGTAGCTGTCCAGTTTTCCCAGCACCACTTATTGAAGAGACTGCCTTTCTCCATTGTATATTCTTGCCTCCTTTGTCATAGATTAGTTGACCATAGGTGTGTGGGTTTATCTCTGGGCTTTCTATCTTGTTCCATTGATCTATGTTTCTGCTTTTTTGCCAGTACCATATTGTCTTGATTACTGTAGCTTTGTAGTATAGTCTGAAGTCAGGGATTCTGATTCCTCCAGCTCCACTTTTTTTCCCTCAAGACTGCTTTGGCTATTCGGGGTCTTTTGTGTCTCCATACAAATTTTAAGAATTTTTTGTTCTAGTTCCATTGGTAATTTGATAGGGATTGCATTGAATCTGTAGATTGCTTTGGGTAGTATAGTCTTTTTCACAATATTGATTCTTCAAATCCAAGAACATGGTATATCTCTCCATCTGTTGGTATCATCTTTAATTTCTTTCATCAGTATCTTATAGTTTTCTGCATACACGTCTTTTGTCTTCCTATGTAGGTTTATTCCTAGGTATTTAATTCTTTTTGTTGCAGTGGTAAATGTGAGTGTATCCTTAAATTCTCTTTCAGATTTTTCATCATTAGTGTATAAGGATGCAGGAGATTTCTGTGCATTAATTTTGTGTCCTGCCACTTTACCAAATTCATTGATTAGCTCTAGTAGTTTTCTGGTGGCAGTTTTAGGATTCTCTATGTATAGCATCATGTCATCTGCAAACAGTGACAGTTTTACTTCTTCTTTTCCAATGTGTGTTCCTTTTATTTCTTTTTCTTCTCTGATTGCCATGGCTAGGACTTCCAAAACTATGTTGAATAATAGTGGTGAGAGTCGACGTCTTTGTCTTTTTCCTGATCTTAGAGGAAATGCTTTCAGTTTTTCACCATTGAGAATGATGTTTGCTGTGGGTTTGTCGTATATGGCCTTTATTATGTTGAGGTACGTTCCCTGTATGCCCACTTTCTGGACAGTCTTTATCATAAACGGGTGTTAAATTTTGTCAGAAGCTTTTTCTGCATCTATTGAGATGATCATATGGTTTTTATTCTTCAATTTGTTAATATGGTGTATCACATTGATTGATTTGCGTATATTGAAGAATCCTCGCATCCCTGGGATAAATCCCACTTGATCATGGTGTATGATCCTTTTAAAGTGTTGTTGGATTCTGTTTGCTAGTATTTTGTTGAGGATTCTTGCATCTATATTCATCAGTGATATTGGTCTGTAATTTTCTTTTTTTGTAGTGTCTTTGTCTGGTTTTGGTATCAGGGTGATGGTGGCCTCATAGAATGAGTTTGGGAGTGTTCCTTCCTCCACAATTTTTTGGAAGAGTTTGAGAAGGATGGGTGTTAGCTCTTCTCTAAATGTTTGATAGAATTCACCTGTGAAGCCATCTGGTCCTGGACTTTTGTTTGTTGGAAGACTTATAATCACAGTTTCAATTTCATTACTTGTGATTGGTCTGTTCATATTTTCTATTTCTTCCTGGTTCAGTCTTGGAAGGCTATACCTTTCTAAGAATTTGTCCATTTCTTCCAGGTTGTCCATTTTATTGGCATAGAGTTGCTTGTAGTAGTCTCTTAGGATGCTTTGTATTTCTGTGGTGTCTGTTGTAACTTCTCCTTTCTCATACCGAATTTTATTGATTTGAGTCCTCTCCCTCTTTTTCTTGATGAGTCCGGCTGATAGTTTATCAATTTTGTTTATCTTGTCAAAGAACCAGTTTTTAGTTTTATTGATCTTTGCTATTGTTTTCTTTGTTTCTACTTCTTTTATTTCTGCTCTGATCTTTATGATTTCTTTCCTTCTGCTAACTTTGGGTTTTGTTTGTTCTTCTTTCTCTAGTTCCTTTAGGTGAAGGTTAGATTGTTTATTTGAGATTTTTCTTGTTTCTTGAGGTAGGCTTGTATAGCTGTAAACTTCCCTCTTAGAATTGCTTTTGCTGCATCCCATAGGTGTTGGATCATCGTGTTTTCATTGTCATTTGTCTCTAGGTATTTTTTGATTTCCTCCTTGATTTCTTCAGTGATCTCTTGGTTATTTAGTAACATATTGTTTAGCCTCCATGTGTTTGTGTTTTTTACGTTTTCTTCCCTGTAATTCATTTCTAATCTCATAGCATTGTGGTCAGAAAAGATGCTTGATAGGATTTCAGTTTTCTTAAATTTACTGAGGCTTGATTTGTGACCCAAGAGGTGATCTATCCTGGAGAATGTTCCGTGAGCACTTGAGAAGAAAGTGTAATCTTCTGTTTTTAGATGGAATGTCCTATAAATATCAATTAAATCTGTCTGGTCTATTGTGTCATTTAAAGCTTCTGTTTCCTTATTTATTTTCATTTTGGATGATCTGTCCATTGGTGTAAGTGAGGTGTTAAAGTCCCCCACTATTATTGTGTTAATGTTGATTTCCTCTTTTAGAGCTGTTAGCAGTTGCCTTATGTATTGAGGTGCTCCTATGTTGGGTGCATATATATTTATAATTGTTATATCTTCTTCTTGGATTGATCTCTTGATCATTATGTAGTGTCCTTCCTTGTCTCTGGTAACATTCTTTATTTTAAAGTCTATTTTATCTGATATGAGTATTGCTACTCCAGCTTTCTTTTGATTTCCATTTGCATGGAATATCTTTTTCCATCCCCTCACTTTCAGTCTGTATGTGTCCCTAGGTCTGAAGTGGGTCTCTTGTAGACAGCATATATATGGGTCTAGTTTTTGTATCCATTCAGACAGTCTATGTCTTTTGGTTGGAGCATTTAATCCATTCACGTTTAAGGTAATTGTTGATATGTTTGTTCCTATGACCATTTTCTTAATTGTTTTGGTTTTGTTTTTTTAAGTCCTTTTCTTCTCTTGTGTTTCCCACTTAGAGAAGTTCCTTTAGCATTTGTTGTAGAGCTGGTTTAGTGGTGCTGAATTCTCTTAGCTTTTGCTTTATCTGTAAAGCTTTTGATTTCTCCATGGAATCTGAATGAGATCCTTGCTGGGTAGAGGAATCTTGGTTGTAGGTTCTTCCCTTTCATCCCTTTAAGTATATCATGCTACTCCCTTCTGGCTTGTAGAGTTTCTGCTGAGAAATCGGCTGTTAACCTTATGGGAGTTCACTTGTATGTTATTTCTCGTTTTTCCCTTGCTGCTTTCAATAATTTTTCTTTGTCTTTAATTTTTGACAATTTGATATCTATGTGTCTTGGTGTGTTTCTCCTTGGGTTTATTCTGTATGGGACTCTCTGCGCTTTTTGGACTTGGATGGCTATTTCCTTTCCCAATGTAGGGAGTTTTCGACTATAATGTCTTCAAATATTTTCTCTGGTCCTTCCTCTCTCTCTTCTTTTGGGACCCCTATAATGCAAATGTTGTTGCGTTTAATGTTGTCCCATAGGTCTCTTAGGCTGTCTTCATTTCTTTTCATTCTTTTTTCTTTATTCTCTTCCGCAGCAGTAAATTCCACCATTCTGTCTTCCAGGTCACTTATCTGTTCTTCTGCCTCAGTTATTCTGCTATTGATTCCTTCTAGTGTAGTTTTCATTTCAGTTATTGTATTGTTCATCTCTGTTTGTTTGTTCTTTAATTCTTCTAAGTCTTTGTTAATATTTCTTGCATCTTCTCGTCTTTGCCTCCATTCTTTTTCTGAGGTCCTGGATCATCTTCACTATCATTATTCTGAATTCTTTTTCTGGAAGGTTGCCTATCTCCACTTCACTTAGTTGTTTTTCTGGGGTTTTATCTTGTTCCTTCATCTGGTACATAGCCCTCTGCCTTTTCATCTTGTCTGTCTTTCTGTGAATGTGGTTTTTGTTCCACAGGCTGCAGGATTGTAGTTCTTCTTGCTTCTGCTGTCTGCCCTCTGGTGTATGAGGCTATCTAAGAGGTTTGTGCAGGTTTCTTAATGGGAGGCACTGGTGGTAGGTAGAGCTGACTGTTGCTCTGGTGGGCAGAGCTCAGTAAAACTTTAATCCGTTTTACTGCTGATGGGTAGGGCTGGGTACCCTCCCTGTTGGTTGTTTGGCCTTAGGCAACCCAACACTGGAGCCTTCCTGGGCTCTTTTGTGGGGCTAATGGCAGACTCTGAGAGGGCTCACGCCAAGGAGTGTTTCCCAGAACTTCTGCTGCCAGTGTCCTTGTCCCCACGGTGAGCCACTGCCCCCCCCCACCTCTGCAGGAGACCTTCCAACACTAGCAGTTAGGTCTGGTTCAGTCTCCCCTGGGGTCACTGCTCCTTCCCCTGTGTCCCGAAGCGCACACTAATTTGTGTGTGCCCTCCAAGAGTGGAGTCTCTGTTTCCCCCGGTCCTGCCAAAGTCCTGCAATCAAATCCCACTAGCCTTCAAAGTCTGATTCTCTAGGAATTCCTCCTCCCGTTGCCGGACCCCCAGGTTGGGAAGCTTGACGTGGGGCTCAGAACCTTCACTCCAGTGGGTGGACTTCTGTGGTATAAGTGTTCGCCAGTCTGTGAGTCACCTACCCAGCAGTTATGGGATTTTATTTTACTGCGATTGCACCCCTCCTACCATCTCATTATGGCTTCTCCTTTGTCTTTGGATGTGGGGTATCTTTTTTGCTGAGTTCCAGTGTCTTCCTGTTGATGATTGTCCAGCAGCTAGTTGTGATTCTGGTGTTCTCACAAGAAGGAGTGAGAGCACGTCCTTCTACTCCGTCATCTTGTTTCCGATCTCTCCAGTTTTAAGTGTACACTTTCCTTCTGGCTATTAGGAATTGTATGTTAAGAAGTCCAAGACTGGACTTCAGAAGAAACTGAATCAGGCACTCTCTGCCCCTCAATCAGAGTTTGGGACTAGAGCTGTGTCCCAACCACCTTCTGCTACTAACTGGTTGTTAGCAGTGACTGTGGGCAAGTTGAACTGCCTTGGGCGAAGTTCTTATGTGCACATATTCTGCTATCATTCTGTAAATTATAATTCACCCACTGAAAGATATTTAGAAATCATGTAATGTGACATTTCTGCCAGTTTTCCCAATGTACAACAAATTACAGTATAATGAGGGAATGATGAGAATGGGATACCTGATTAAAAATTCAAGGCCTGTGTCCAGCTATAAATATATGCAGACCTCCAGAATTTTAAATGTAAGAAGTAAAGAGCAACTTGGAATCATTCATGGTCAACATAGTATAAGGAAAAGGGAAACTATGGGATGTGGTTCTCCTAGATGAGTCACTTATTAAATAAATAGCCTTTATATTAACAGAATATTGCCTCTCCTCTTTCATTCACAAAGTTAGGTGTATCAAATTGTGAATAAAATAATCTTTAGGAAAATGTTCTATTGTTACTCTTGTGTTCTAATTTTTATTGTACTATCCTTAGGGAAAATAAATCACAAACACAGAGTAGGGTCATTTGAGAAAAAAATCTCTAAATGACTACATCTTATTTTACTAGTAATAATTCTAGTGGTTTACATAAGTTCTTTCCTATTAATTTTTCTGATAAACTCAAAGATTTCTTTAACTTGCCCATAAAGTACTGTGCCTGCTAGGATGATCCGAATCTGGGTGTACTGTTGAAATCCAATTCTCTAACCTATGACTTCAGGAAATTAAGTGTTGTTTGTATCTTGTGGCTTGTTAGTGAACTTTGTTGCTAACACAGCCTGCTAAAACCATGGCAGTTCATGGAGCTGAGGCTCTGACTGCCTGCGTCTTCCTGCTCTTTCTCAGAGCAAACTCTATGACCACTGCCATTAATGCAGATCTTAGAGTATTATCCAAGCAGTAACAGGTTTGAGGTACCACTTAACTCTCCCCTCCTTTGGTCTCCTTCCAATACAGGACATGTAACCAAAGAAAATAGTTAAATGGAAAACATTGTGTCAAAAATGTGCAAGATTCTGATTTCCCAGTAGAAAGATATAGTATAATAAAAACTAGATTAGAAAACATGGCTTTTAGTTGATACTAAAGTGGGGTCTCCTGCTTCTTACTCTAAAATAAAATTTGGATTCATTTGCTCAGGTGTGCCTATATATTATGAGATAAAACTAGCTCTTCTTGGCATATTCCAAGGCTGACCAGCTACATAGAAGACTACATTACTTACCTTGCTTCAGAAGAAAAAGAAAGTACTTGGAACATAGCCAAATATGGCAATATAGGCCAGACCAGGTATGCTTTGTCACATAGAAGTAAAGAACTTAAAGTCAATAAAAGGATATGATATGTATTAGCTTCATTGACATTTCATGTATTAATAGGATTCTTGCACACTAGTGAGAGGGAACTCAGTCAGGCTTTCATCAATAACAGCAGCCCCCATAATGGAGAGGGATAAATAAGATTAAAAAAGGTATTTCTCCCAAATCTTATGTATGGTCAGATGGTCATCTGTGGGCCAGGACTGCAATGTGTGTATATTGAAAGGAGCACAACTGTTTCTCCCTATACCATTACAGAGTTGATTACTTGAGAGAGTTTCTTCCCTCTAACTACATTTAGTCTGGAATATTTGATTGTAAAACTTCCTAGTGGGGGGGGGGGGCGGTGCTCAAAGTTTATAGCACTAGAGAAGTGATTTTTTTGAATTCACATACAGAGAGTTATTACCCCTAAAGTGCAGGTAGTTGGGCTGTATTTGCTTCTAGAGTCAGTTATATGCAATGCCAGAAACACTCTATTTGACAACTTGAGATCCAGTGCTAAATTAAGAACAATATAGTGCCTAGGCTATCCCATCTCCTAAATAACTGTACTAACTAGAGTACATTTATTTTTAAATGGTACATAAATCTGTTCTTATAATCCATCTTGGGACTGGCATGTGGGCACAGTGTGAGGTGGCATGATCATTATCAAGGTCTTATACATTTGCCCTCAAGAGTAATCTCTACCCATCTTACGTTTGAATGATGAGATATATTGAAATGCTATTAGCAGCTAACACGTTAAACACTGTGTTTTGTCAAACATTCTGTGAACGTGCTAGCATGCATTATCTCATTTAATCTTCACAACAAACGTAAGAGTTCAAATATAATTCTTATGGATGGGCATGATGGTTAATTTTGCTGTCAACTTGACTGGGCTTTGGGATATCTAGAGAGCAGGTAAAATATTTGTGGGTGTGTCTGTGAGGGTGTTTCTGGAAGAGATTAATGTTTGAATTGGTAGGCTGAGGAAAGAAGACCACTCTCATCAATGCAGGTGGGCATCATCCAATTCACTGAGGACATAAGTAGAAGGATGAATTTGTTCTCTTGCTTTCACTGGGACACTCATATTCTCCTGACTTCAGACACTGGTGCAATTTTGGACTCAGACTGGGACTTATTATTGGCTCCCCTGCTTCTCAGCCCTTCAGGTTTGGACTGGAACTACACCACCAGCTTCCTTGGGCCTCCAGCTTGTAGACAGATCATGGGACTTCTCAGTCTCCATAATTGTGTGAACTAGTCTCTTACAATAAACATCTTTCTATATAAATCTATATATAGCCTATTGGTCCTGTTTCCCTGGAGAACCCTAATACAATGGGGTAACTAAAGCTTAGAGAAAATGAACAATTTGGCCAAAATAATACACCTAATAAGCAATGGACCCAGAACTGAAACTGTAGCTCCAAGGGCAACTGATAATATTTAGCTGCATCAGGAGCACTGATGCCTTAACTGGGCATGAATGAAACCAATTCCACCTACCAACAGTTTGTAATTCTAAATTCCTCGTCAAATAATTTTTAAAAGGTCCTCTTATAGTTACAATATTATAAAATAATCATATATATATAACATATATAATTACAATATTATAAAATAATCATATATATCATATATATTATATATATATATATAACACAGAGCTAATTGTAAATGTACATATATTACTTTGGGCACTAAGTGGTTATAGCTGACAAGAAACTTGCTTTTTGTTTTTTCCCGTTTAAAAACGTTGTGTTCCATTTTCCAAAATAGAAGATTATATACATGCTTGGTTTTTCTTGCTTTAGACCTGGAACTGATTTTAAGGATGTGACAATTGGATCTCACAGCTTGAAATTTTCTGTGTCTAGCATTAGATATAAAGATCTTGAAGGGAATTTATTGCCCAAGAAAACTGTAATAAATGGGCTGTTGCAAAAGATGCAAGTTGATATATTAGAGGGAGTAGTAACTTCTCTCATTGAAAAAGAAGAATTGGTGGAATATTACGATGGTATAGGTATTATTTTTATTTTAAATATTTTATTTGGGGTTTGAGTAATATCAGAATCCCTGATACAACATCAGACTACTTTTCCTTAAATGAAGTGTAGGTAAACACTAAGGGGCAAGCTTGGGTATCACATATAAAACAATAAACAAAATTGTCCTTCAAGGGTAGGTTTGACTGCTAGAGAGAACTGTCATAATGTGTCAAGCAGGAGAGAGCCCCCATCCTGAATGAGAAAGTTACTTGTCTATATGTTTGTCCACTCCAATAACTCACAAAACTAAATGTGGTTATACTGTACAACATTGATGAATGGCTAACATTATAAAAGCCTAAGAATTAACATAGAGTTAAGAAGTTCAAAGATTTAATAATGGGGTGGCTTCAATCATATGCCTTATTGAGTGCCAGGTATTATTCTAAGCACTATCTGAATTAATGCATGCAAAGCTCTGGTAGCACAAAGTCCACATATTTGTGCTAAAAATGTGGCTAATCTACTAATGCCTTTTTTGATATGAAAGTGTCTTTGCCAGGAGTGAACAAACTGAAATGGCTACATGCCAAGCTTATGGAGTTGAATAAAGGATGCAAGTTAATATTTAACACAGAAAAGCACCAATGTTAAAGTCAGAGTTTCAGTAGACAAAGACTGGAGCATAAACCTTAGTCTTTGTTTTCTCTTGCCTCCATTTTAGTAAATGTTGTGCTCTCAGACCCAGTGACTCATGAGTAAGACTCCTTTAGGACAACTTGTCTGGATGGTGTGTCAAACTATTGTTGGAAGCCCAAAGAGTTATGGGAACTTAGACATCTCTATCCCAGCTGGAGGAAATACCAGCTCTGAGGTGAATGCAATTACCCACATAATGAATTACAGATATTGTTTCAAGAAACTAAACAGACACGACTGATACAGCTTGAGACAGAGAGCCTTGTGAAAGATCCTGTAGAGACCATGAATTAAATTCATTTAGAAATGCTATTTCCACTAAGAGATGATCATTAAACCTGTCTGAGATAAGAATTGGCATTGGCAGGTTAACGACTGGATTCTTTAAAATTTTAAATTGCCATTTTCACCACTAAATCTTTAAATATAAAAACTTCTTTCTTGTTAGTATAAATAATGTTATCCCTGAAGAAGAACACCAGAGCAATGGTTCTATTTTTCTTTTTTAAGAATACATTTGGAAAATTTTATTTGAGCCAAATTTGAGGATTGTAACCCAGGAAGAGCATCTCAGAAAGCTCTGAGAACTGTTTCGCCCGTTAGAAATCAAGGCACAGTTATGTAAGTTTTTTGAGGTAGAGAGTTGTACATCAAATGACATATTATTGACAGTTTACATAATCCAGATCTAAGCATGATAGTGGTGGGTCATGTGACCCCTTAAAGATCAAGAAGGAATGTTATCTTTTAAGGAGTTGTCTTGTTGATGCTAGGAAAGTGTTACTCTTTATGGTTGAGTAGACCCCGTTCCCTAAAAACCAAGTCCCCCTAAAACTGAGTTCCTCTCCCAAGTTTATGATTAACATCTCTATCCAAGACGATGGTTCCCTTTTCTTGTCCAACATCTATTCTCCTCAAGATGGAGGAGTATCAAAGAAAAGGGGGGATTGATACTGCACAGGGCCCTGTGGGACTCCTGGGCACAAAGACTTTCTGTGTCCCCCATTTATTTGATTATAGGAAACAGCCTTCATTCAGCCTCCATGATCTTCCCTGGGTTCCAATGGGCAGATTCAAGCAGTTGTTAATTAGGGAAGGGAGGGGACGTGAGACCTGGGAGAAACAGTCAAGAGCAGCCTTGGGGCAAGGTCCTGTTTCCCCATTAACAATACACACAACAATATCTTTGAGCTGTTTTGCAGATGTTGAAACCCCCTCCAGGTGGGAGAAGTTAAGGATGGTATGCTGCCCCGAGCAATGGTTCTTAACCAAGGGCAATTTCTCCCCCAAGGGATATCTGTCAAGGTCTGGAGACATTTTTGGTTGTCACAGCTGTGGAGTGGGTGCTACTAGCATATACTGGGTAGAGGATAGAGTTAGTGCTGAATACTCTACAGTGCACAGTACAGCCCCTCCCACAAGAGCACTATTCAGCCCAAAACACCAGTAGTACCTAGGTTGAGAAACCATGCACTAAAGTAAAATTTATAATATGTAAATGAGTCACTACTGCTATGATCCATTTCATATTTAACTATTTGTTGGCATCCTTTAGGTAGATAATAGTTAATGTGGTAAAATAAGCTGCTTTGTAAACGTTTTGGAAATGTTTTATGTCAATTTATAAAACTCTCCCTCTCTCTCACTTTCTCTCTCCCTCTACACACACACTTATGTATATCAATACTGGGATCAATGTTTAAAAATTAATTTTATTTTCTATCAAGCCCATTAGATTATAAGCTCTTAAATGTTTGAGCCATGTTGTTTATATTCCCAAGTCCTAACAAAAGTCTTTTCTTTCCCAATGATGAAGTATGTGCAAGATAGACAAACAAATGACGGGTTTACATTTTGTGCATGTTGTGTTCAGAAAGAAATAAACTGATAAGAAACTAATGAAATAAATAATATAGCATGATGGTTCTGATTATGATTTATACCTCTTCGGTTTAATCTTATTTCCTTTACCAGCAGCATAACATTGGCCAAGTTGTGTAATGCCTCAATGCCTCAATTTGCTAACATATAAAATGGATCTATTATACAAGATTGTTATAAGAATTAAATAAGAAATATATTTTAAAAACTCACAGCAATGCCTGGGCATATAAAACATAATTATTTCTTGCCATCTGTATCCATTCTTCTTCCCAAATTCTTTTATAAGGTGGTGAAATTAGGCAGAACCCAGATCATTCATCTGACCTCAGCATTTCTCCCTGTACCTCTATAAGAAAAAATAGACATGGTACCTTCTTCTTCTTTGTATGGAGTATAAGAATAGGGTCTACAGTGGGTGAGAGATTGTGCTTTGCTTCCAGATCCCAGGCAAATAATGAGGACCTCAAGACTCCCTGAAGGCTCAGCATGCAGAATCCAGTAAATTCCATCAGAAAGGGGCTATGCCTACCATTGGCTGGGTGTTATCTTGGGAGGACCTACTAGAACCTGCTGACTCCATTTGATTTATTGGTAAACAGCTCTTGTATGTTGATTGTCACTAGGCTTACTGCTTGGAGGAGGACTTTTGACACATACCAGGAAGACTTGAGATATGAAATTCCTCCACGTGCATTCACAATGGAATAAATCTCTACCAGCTTTTTCTCTGCCTGCTCCCTAGAGAAGAATCCTCCACATCTTCTAGTCATTCATTCACCAGTGAGAAAGGAATCCTGAAAGAATACATTAGGGCTTATTGAACTCAAAATCATGATCAAGAAGAGAAAATAATTACAGCTCAATAAAGGATGTGTTAGCATGAACAATGAAGATGGATGTTCAGGGTAGACATTCAGAACAAAAGTCTCTCCTTGAAGTACATTAAATGAAAAAGACAGGATTTCATTGTGAAAAAGTTAACAAAAATAATAGTAATGAGAAAGCCCACAAATAGGCACAATGATTTTCTGAAACAAAAGAAATCCCAAGGTTTTCAAATTTTAAATTTGTAGATTAACTGAAAAACAGGATTTTAACTATTATGAATAGAAATATTATTGAGGAAGATCAAATAATATATAAATATAAATTGTGACTTTTCTCTCTGTCTGTAATATATATGGAAATGAAATTCATGAGGGAAAATAACAGGCATGTAGAACAGGTAAAGGAAATCTCATATGCAAATAAAAGAAATTATATAACAGAAAAATATTGCAGAGATGGTTATTGAACATAAGAGAATTTCCCTAAATTGAAGAAAATCTTTATTTTAAAAAATTCCTAGAAAAATTAATTTTAAAGACTTATTCTAAGGCACAACAGTAATATTTCTACATTCTCAGGATAAATGGATATTTTACCGACCTTCAGACCCAAATAAATCCTACTTACAGTTATGTTATCTGCTATACTAGAAGATAAGGACATTGGAAGAACATCTATAGACTGAGAGAATATGACAGAAAGCCAGAGTCCTCTATCCAGCCAATCTGTCTCTTTACTGTCAACATCAAGTATGACATATTTAGACATATGAGAACTCAGAAAATATTCACTCCTATATGTACTCTAACGAAATATCAATTGCATCAGTACAGATATTTAAAGATGTTAAAGATACATTAGGCAAACCGTGGCGGGTGAAAAACCTTACACTATCTATGCTTAAATTCAGATGGTAATATCATAACTATAGGTAAAAATAAGTAATTAAGTAATGATTATTGAGGCAGAAGATAAAGTGTGTAAGGAAAAATATATAATAACCCAGAACTAAGGCATTTTATATTTTGGCAATATAATCAGAGATAAAATCAGGCAAGTAAAATAATTCTAAATTAAGCTTTCATGTTGTAGAAGAATGAAGTAGCAAAGCGAAAGTATTCAAAATGTTTCAGTCTGATGGAAAAGCTGTTGGTGAATAAATCATCTGGGTGAGAGCATAATTTGAAAGACTAAAGAAATATGGGTCTACTTATTATTGATAAGAAAGGGAAGGATCAGGCAAAATTGAAAAGCAGAACTGAATTTAAGAACTAGGAAAGGTGAAAGATAAATGAGCAGAAACATAATCAGATAATAGGTACCAATGAGAGGAATACAATCAAATGTCAGTTATTACACTACATGTGGATTGGCTGACTCCTTTATCAAAATACAGATGTTGTCAGATTGGGTGTCAGCCCATAAGATTCGTACAGTTGCCCTTTATTATCCTCGGGCTATTGGTTCCAGGACATGCCCCCTCCCTCGCTGATACCAAAATCCGTGGATGCTCAATTAAGTTCCTTATATAAAACAGAGTAGTACAGGAGGTGCTTGGTCTTTCCTAGTTCCACATCCGTGAATTTGATCTGATGTCGATGTGGAGGGCCGACTGTATATTAAAAAAAAGTCAATAAGGTAGATATCATTTATAACAAACTAGCCTAAAAATGAAAACTAAGGCTTAAACAAATATATGCCAAGCAAGTGAAAATGAAAAAATCATAGATAGCAAATAAATATCAAATTGGAGCTAAGGGTCAAAAGCATTCTATAGGAGAAAGAGGAACATGTACATACTAAATTTAAAATCCACAAAGATAGCAGACACTTATAAACAAATGACAAAAAGCCAAATAAATAAAAACTAATTTGAAATGCAGAGCAACTTAACAAAAGCACAAGTTTAGTGGATGATTTAATATACCCTTTTGAGAATGTAAGAAGCCAGTTATACAGAAAACCAAATATATAGCAATAATATAAAAGATTTAAATAATGCATCATCAAAAGCTTAAATGTTTGTGTGTACAGATGTTACATGTGTGCAATTTTCATCTCTATAGATAATGCACATTTTTCTTTTAGCCATACTTCCCTTACAAAAACCTATCATATACTTTATTACAAAGATACTCCTATTTAGTTGCAAAAGAGTAGCTACTTTATGTTATAATTTGATGAAACTTATTAAGAATAGAAGCATGATCAAAGGAGATATATACTTTTTTTTTTTCCCACAGGAAAGTAGGATTTATTGGTTGGCACGAGTAAGGAGGGGACAGTACCAAGGCTCTCATGAGTGCAGGGCCCGCCATTTGTCCAGAGGGCCACAGTTAAGGATGTAGTTGACCCCACAGCCTTCCAAGATGAACTGCTTTTCTGCCATCATGTTTTCAAATTCATCTGCATTAAACTTAGTAAATCCCCACTTCCTGGAGACATGGATCTTCTGACGGCCATGGAACTTGAACTTGGCCCTGCAGAGGGCCTTAATCACATGCTCCTTGTTCTGCAGCTTGGTGCTGATGGACATTATGACTTGGCCACTGTGGACCCTGGCCACTGTGTCCTGGGGCTTTCCAAAGGCACCGGGCATACCTGTCTGGAGCCTGGATTGGGAACAGCATGCCAGTCATGAATGTCCACTGGAAAGGGCTGTCTCTAAGGTCCCTTGGGGCAACCCATGCAGGTAACAGGCTGCATACACTACCGAGGAGGCTGCTGTTTGCAGCCATTGCACACTGGGCCCACATGGGGAGAGATTTATACTTTTAAAAATTAAGAAACATTCTTCAAAATAACCACAGGATACTAGATAATATTAAATATTCTCTAGTAAGTAATTGCAAAAGAAAATGATTGCAAATAAACCAGAAAATAATGAAAAGGAGAGCAATTCAGTAAACCTATGGGAATCAAGCAAGAATGTATTTAGACAAATAATTATTACTGCAAACATATTATAAAAAGATTAAATAAATTAAATATTTAATAAATTAACACTAAAAAATAAACCACAGAATTGGGAAATTAAATTATTACTAATGAAATATGACAAAAGGGAAAATAATAGAACTGAACAATAAAATTCTTTTTTTAAAAAAAGAACAATAAATCTTTTGTAGCTTAATTTATGTAAAAAAGAGAGAGACAAAATTTACAGCAATTTCTGTTATTGTTTAAGGCTCTGTTAATTTCCTATTCATAATCATTCTGCCCATTTTGTTGCTTATAAAACAAATTATTTTTTACTGTCCTGCAGGTGATCAAGGTCTTCAGGAGAACCCAGATTCTCAATTTTGATGGATCTAAACAAACACAGATAAACTAAATCATCCTACAGAGAATTTGCTTTAGTTATGGACATATAGCAAAATTCTCAAAAATAAAAAGAGAGGGAAAGGCAACTCGCTGGCTTATGAAAAAAAGTTTCTAAAATGAGACACTAGATAGGGATATTTTATTTTCTGTCTAAGGATGCTGAAATCTGTATTAAATTACTGAAAAGTTTCCACTCATTTAGCGGGCCATGAGGGGAGTCAGTAAGATTACTTCTTAAATTATGGTGCACCCAGCAGCATCAACGTTACCTGGAAACAAGTTAGAAAAACAAAATCTTGACCCACTCCAGCCCAGAGCTACTAAAGTAGAAACCCTGTGCTGTAACAAGCTCTCCAGGTGATTCTGACACAGGTTAAAGTTTGAAAACCACTGCTTTCAAAGGAAAAGCAACATCCTAAAGATGGATGAGGGGAAATATTGAAGATAGTTGGGTCTCAATAATGTTGTTAAGCTGCTGATTTAATGAGACCTGGTACTGTCCTATCTCCAGAATTCTCTCTCCTCCTCTTCCCTCTCTTCTCCTTTCCTTTCCTTTCCTTTCCTTGTCTTTCTTTCTCTTATTTTTGTAAAGCAATACAATGAGGTTTAATGCATTGTGTGGCAGTTAGATTATTAAATCCATGGTTTGGTAAGACCAAAATTACCTTTATAGAGACTCTTGTTTTTGCCAACCAGGAGAGCCAACCACAGAGAAAACTGCTTGGCTTGGCCCCAAGAGATCCAAAAAAGAAAATGATGACTAATAGTAAAACCCTGACTGAGGACACAGAGGTCTATGCACAACTATGAAGCTTTGACACCTTTACACCTTTTTAATTTTTCAACTTATCTTTTTCCTTCGTATCTTTCATTAAAATGTTTTTATCACATTGTATCCATGTCTTTTTTCACAACTAGGTACATAGTTATTAATAAACAGTGTTAAAATTTTAATTAATGTGACATCTCGTGTTGTTTATAGAGGTCGTTTGATTATCCAGATTTGTTTATTTTACTTGTTGCCTAAAGCATCTTAACTTAAACTCATAAATAGAAAAAGAGAAACAAATCTAACAATGAAAAAACTAAAATTAGAATATGACATGCAATGCAATCACAATACTTGAGAAAATCTTGAGAAAATTGATTATTTTCCAGCATAATATAAAGTAACAGTTTTACACAGGAGAAGTTAAAAAAATTGAACAGGCAAATACTAATGAAGAAATCAGAAAGGCAATTAAAACTCCATCTTTAAAAGAAAGATATGGAACGCCAATGTTTTCTATTTTGTTTATGTTTCTAAACAAAAGGTAATTTCTTTATTCTTTAGATTATAAAAACAATTGGAACTTAGTATAAACTTAATATTCTAACAAATAAAGATAATCCAAATTTATAGTCACTTGTAAATACAAATAGAACATGCAGAATTTTATATGGATCCAGCAATTCATAAAAACAACATAATATGATCAGTCAGCTTTTAAACCAGAAAATTCATTGCAAGGGAAAAAAATAAAGAAGGAAAACAAATAATTTAACAATAGATTCTAGAAAGCCAAGTGATAAAAAATATCAGTCATTCATAGTAAAATTCTAAGTAAGATAGAAATAGAAACTAGTTAAACAGGATAGAGTTAATTTTCAAAGCACAGTAGACAACATTAGATGACATGATGAAATATTGAAGTCTTTTAAATTCAGGAATAAAAGAGGAATGCTTTTCCTCACTATATAATTCATGATCAGGGAAAATTGATACATATTTTGGAAAGAAATGCCAAGATTGTATATTTTTTTTAAATGATAGGATTATAAACTTGAGTCTCCAGTTAGTGAAATAAGTGAGAATTTTTAAGATAGTTGGATAAAAAGATAAACACAAAAAATAGTTTTTCTCTAACTCAAGCAAGAGCTATATACAGATAGAAATAAACACACATACATAAATATATATTCAAAATAGTGATCAAAGATATAAGAACCTGAGGAATAAATGTAATAAGGAATGTATAGGATTTATATGAGGGAAACACCAATTTTTAAGGACAATGAAACTGTAAGAAAAAAATGGAGAGTTATACTGTGTTCTTAATGAGAAGATTTAATTTCAAGAAAGAAACAATTCTCCAAAAATAATATGTAAGTATAATGAAATTCCACTGACAATACATGAGGATAGTTTTCTAGATTCTAATAAGGAAGTCTACAGTTCCATTAAACAAGAAAATATAAGAAAAAAGAATTATGGAGAACACAGTTTACAAGCTATTGAATTTTTCTATAAAACCATTGTAATTATAACATGATATTATCACAGGAATAGTGAATTAGATCAGTGTAACAGAATACACAGTCCATAAAGTTTAATATAAAAATGTTTACATTTCAATTCAGTGAGGAAAGGAGGTTTATTTATAAATGATCTCATCTTAATTGATTATCCATCTGAAAGCAAAAAACACATTTTCTAATTTTTCATTTCACTCCTATAAATAGATAATTCCCAACATATCAGAGATTTATATGCAAAAAAATATTAAATGACAATGAAAATTAGGAAAATACTTGAGAAAACATGAAATGTATATCCCCAAGAAAAAAGAAAACTCATGATCATAAGGGAAAGATACACGTATTTAGCAATATGAAAATATTTTTAAATGGCAAAACATACAGAGTGAAAATGCAAATGATGGGCTGTTAAAAATACTTTTAACATTTATGAAGTAAAATTTCTAATAATTCTGATTTTTAAAAGAGATAAATAAGAGAAATAAGGTCTGGAGAAAAATCTGAAAAGAAAATGAATAAAAAATTCACCACAAAAGTTAAAATGTGCTCATCTTTAGCATCAGTAAAGAAAATACAAATGTAAATAACATCAGATTGACAAAGGGAATGCCTTCCATTGCTAACGGGAATGTTGGCACTCTCATATGTTGCTGAGCACTTTTTTATTACCATGCCATATTTGGAAAAATATAGTATGTACTAGCATTTTAAAATATGCATAATCTTCAATTTCATTATATGAAAATTTGAGATGTTAGACTGTAGAAATTAATTCACTTTTTATAAATATACATATATATGTATATTTTGTGCAAATATATGTGTATATATATAAATGTACAGAACCATAGATATATATATATATATAAATGTACAGTACTATTTTTATGGGCCAAAACTGAAAATATTTACTTTCTTGAACAATAGATAACTATCTTGGTGTTATCATGCTATATTATATAGGATTAGTTCATCTTTGTTGCATAATATTTTATAGTTCTTAAATAATTTACTCAACCCAACAGTCCTCCAAAGTATTATCATTTCAGAGTTCCAGCACAGTAATATCACAAATTTGATTATTGTGTTAACCACTGGATCTTCTATGACTGATAAAATTAGAGTGTAATATCCTCATTTTCATCATTTCTGTAAATTTAAAATTCCCCCCATAATGTTGATATACAAGTTTTTTCTTGACTGAATTAGTGATTATTTTTAATATGAATATACTTCAGCAACTAATTTACATTGAGAATATGTTTAGTACACTTTCAGAGAGTATATTAAGATTAATAAAATTATATATTGGAGACAATGAAAATATTTTCTGAGATTCAAATTTTAGCTATATATTTTTATAAGATTAGTATGTATTAATTTACCATATCAAATAGTTAATTTACCATATCAAATAGTTCAGTTGTTTACTACAAATAGTTAATCCAGATTGCCACACAAGTGATTTGGCAAAGTCAAATACGTATATTTTAATCTCATTGATACTGTTATACCATTCTGTTAAAAAAAAATTCTCACACTAAGTGACTCATGTAATCATAACTGTATCTCCTTTGATTAGGTTAATAGAGTGTCTGAAATTGTGTATATCAGAAAGCTATTGAGATAATCTCAATATGCTTAAACTTCTGCTAATTTATCCCTTTCATCTCAACATTTTCCAATTAAGCTATGCTCCCACAAATCTCTTGAAAATAACACAGACAAATAAACAAGCAAAAAAACAAATGGAGCTGTTTTATGGTATCAACATTTTGAAGCTGGAAGAGACATTAGAACACATCTCTTTTGAACCTATTACTTTATAAAGTAAGATACTCAACTGTAGTACCAAGCAAGAAGTCCTTCTAAACATAATGGACACCATAAAAATTCTGCTAAGGTTAATTTTAAAAAGATACATACGAAGTCAAATAGATAATTAACAGGAGAGCTCGGAATCTAAATTATATTTTTCTATTCCAAAGTCCAGTTTGCCTGTTGTTCCTCAAATGTGAATTCGTTAAAATGCATGTTCCTAAACTCCTTTACTGGAGACTTCAAATGATTCTGCAAGTTTGTGTACCTGGCTATTAATGTGATCAAGGAAATTTGGGAAGAGCTGTACAATAGGGTTACTGTCAATAGACTAAGATATTGCCAAACCTCAAATTTAACCGAATGGGTATAAATATTAGTTGCATCTACTCTGTAGTATTCTCTCCTCCACTCATTCTTTCTCTGTAAAGAATAATCAAGTCAGAAATTCCTGCCTTTTCCTTCCCTTCCCTTCTCTTCCCTTCCCTTTTCCTTTCTTTTCTTTTTTTTGACAAGTCAGGGAACACTATGAACAGTAGACTTTCCCCTCTGACTGCACTCAGTTAATATCCATATCTCCTCCTATAGGATTCTTAAAACTCCAATTAAACAAAAAACTCACTTCTGCTGCTTAGTAGGTTGGACACACTTTAACTAATAGGCATATATGAACATTGTATTTAATATATATATGAAATGTTTATTGACCCATAGATATAACAAAACTTTGAGTCTATTAAAGTCATAAAGCCTATCAACAAATAATTAAGAAAATATCCAATAAATATACGTTAACTTATCCATAATTTATCTCCATTTATTAATGAAAACTTGTCTGACTTTTATTAGCACAGTAAGAGAACCCTGTGCTGTTACTGATATTTATTTTTATTTTTCAGTACAATATCAATATAGGGTAAGGAAATTGTGCAGCCAGAGTGAATTCAAATTTTGCCACAACTGGTAAGGTGGTTGAACTAAATAATCAGGGCAGGCAAGAACCAAAGACAACTGAATCACCACACTAGTGCATATCAACTTCAGATAAGTATCTGCCAGGTACAAGAAACAGAGAACACAGTAGTTATACAGATGGTTGCAATTCAGTGAGAAATGGGTATTAGCATTATAAATACTTGGGTTCAATCATACTTCTCATTATGTCGAAGAATTTTTGTTAAAGATAATTAATCTCTGTAGGATCCAAGTGTCTTATCTATAAACAAGGTGAAAAGACATTTGTTTTGAAGATTTACTATGAAAATTAAACAATATTTTTCTTCTGAGCTAGTGACCCATAGTTGTGGCTCAAGCTCCAACTGTCTACACAACTCAATCTCAAGCTACAACTGTTCATACATTCTTTTAGAGTCTCAGACTCAACTGTCCCAAACTATTGAACCTATTATAATATCTTTTATTGATAGAGTATCTGTTACAGTTATTAGTACTAATTATCACAAAGATCAGTTAGAATTATCACAAATAATAACTTAGACCACACAAAATGGGGATGACTAATTCAGTAGTGTTAGAGAAAGTTTCAAAGAGAAGATATACAAGTTTAGCTATGACAATAGATAATTAATTGTTAAACATTGAGTGGAAACTATGATTCTGGTGGGATGGAGGCAAATGGCTATACAAGCTTCCTCAATTATACTGAATGTTGTCTGTGTCTTATTCTTGGTTGTGTTTATAGAGCTTATCACAGTGCTCAATAGCTTTTGTTTTAAATGTTGTTCATGTGCCTGTGCATGTATATGAGAGAAAGAGGGAGAGAGAAACAGAGAGGAAACAGTTTAACACTGTTCTTTGATGAGTAGTCACCAAATGATTACTAATTTTTTCCTCCTTATATCTCTTTTCAGTTTTTTTCATTCCTTACTTAATTTCTTTCCATATCTTGGTATTCACTATCCCTCATTTTTTTTTTTTTAAACCTCAGTAGCTGCCTTTTCCTGCTCTAAGTCACTCCTGTAATCACTAAGTGGATGGATGCCCTAGGAGTAACATGTTAAAGTATAAATTATGACATCATGTTGAATCTCCTGGAGGACCTGGAGGACATCCTGTGCTAAATTCCTAAGGATCTGTTTTGAATAAAGCATAACACTTAGAGATAAATGAAGGATTTATAATATAGCAAAGTTATTTATCCATCTCTACTCTTGATTAATAGCCAAATAGTTTATTGCATGTTATTCAGACAAGCACTTGATATGGCCCTCAACACATAGAAATCTAAATCAGTATTCTTATGGCAACTCACATCTACTATAAATATTGAGTTAAAATGAGATGTTTCACAATCTAGCACGTACTTGATCCTCTGAACTGAAAGCAAGAAAATAGAAAATTAGTAAACATATATACTTCCAACTGCATGGGGTTAATATTGACAAATTTCAAACTGGTCTTTCCGAATTAAAAATATGTATATCCTTGACATTCAAATGGATTGATTAGTCTCATCATTGTATAAGACTTTCCCTTGGTTTTTCCTAAATTAAAGGTGTAAAAGGAATACAAGCTCTTAATTGTGAAGAAAATAGAGAGCTGGGATCAACAAGAAGGGAAGCTTTATTAAGAAGAGTTGAAAGTTGGTTGGGCTCTCAGGACTCCAGCTCAAGCATGCCTACTATTAATTTCAACTCAGAGGCTCTGAACTACCATGGCTGATGGTACTGATATATCTTCAACTATAAAAAAGAATAGATTATTAAAAATTTTATGTATCTCTATCTCTGTGTCTATATCCTCTATCTATTTATGAAAGGGTAAAGGGACTGTTTCATCACATACAGTTTTTACTAAGATTTTTTTTCTTCTTCTGGCTTATTTCCAACTGTGGGTATCAGATGACCTCTTCTGAATTGAGCAGATGGCTTAGCCTAGGAAGCCTCCACAACCTGAGGCAGCCTGTGGACATTCTTTGGAAGCCTATTGTATGTCTTCCCGGTTAATTTATATAAAAAGATTTATGTTAGTTTTCTCAATTTACTTTCTGCAGTAAAATCTATGTTGCTTCTTTTCACTGTGTCAATTTAGCTAAGCTAGAGCCATGTTTCACAGATTTTCTTCACTGCATGGTGTCAAGTTAGATTGGCCGTAAGAGAAGTTTGTGTGGAAGGAGAAGTGGCCCTATTTTTTATGCTCTGAAGTTTGGTGCAGGGCCAGGTGCTATTGCTGCTTCCACATATCCTCACTCATATGTGGGCTCAATAGTTGTTTGGGAACAGCAATCCTACTTGCAGTCTGTTCTGCTCCCACTGGATCTTCTCCTTCAGTTTTGAATCCTGGGCCAGGGGTGTGCAGATCCACAGTGAAGAGCTGCAGGCTATCCTGCAGGTGGCCCTTATCATAAAGGTTGGAGGTGGTAAGAGACAGATATGGCTTCCAGTTAGTCCTTGTTCTTCCCCTGCTATGCATCTTTCCTTTTCAACCCCTATAGACCTGAATTCAGTCCTAAAACTAGATGCAGAGCCATAACCACTAGACTACTGAACTAGCTCCCACAGATGCATAAGGTCTAATTCTGGTAAAATATTCCTTTTTATGTATCACGGAGTGCTTCTTCTTTTCATATCAAATCTTAGCTAATATAAAAGCTTTTATATCAGGATGTTTGGCTACCAGTCACACAAAGACATTTGTTTTTCTCTCATCTGTATTAAAATATGGAATATTTCATGATCCAACTTTACATTACAGCTAGATGCATAAATAAAATGAAAGACAATGCAGATACTGAGAGGATCTTTTTTTTTTTCTCCTGTGCTGAGGGATACTCCCTCAAAGCTATGTAAAGAGGATTATCCTCTCTTGGAGAAGTAATCCAGATACACACTAGGACCACACCTTTGGAAAAGCTTAGGAAGAAACACTCTCCACAGAACATGGAAGAATATTGATTTGTTTTTGTGGAACGTAAATCTCATTGGATCATACTACTCTATATTATTAAGGAAACAATTTTTACTTTCTCGTGGGAGAAAACTTTGTTATTCGGGGTCTCAGAGGGTTTTGCACAGCAAAAGGGACAGAGTATTGGGTTGACATTCTGTCAGCACTTTTGTTGTTGATTATTCCAGTCTGAGTCATGAAACTGCTATTCTATAGATGACCCTCTCCCCACCCTTAGTCCACCTTGATGGGTCTGTCAAGTAACTCAAGGATTTGTCACATACACAGAACAGCTGCTAGTCCGTGAATGCCTTTGTAGGAATTAGGAAAGACATCTCTCCATGCCAGAGAACACCTACATGATGGCTTTGCATGTCTGTTTGTTTAACATTCAGTGATAATCTTGAAGATCTTTAGCATCTTCCATAACAAAGAAGCTCTTTGTTGGGCTTCAGAGTGCCCATCATTTGGAAACACTTTCTAATATTAGTGTACAGTAAGTCCCCTACATACGAACCTTCAAGTTGTGAACTTTCAAAGATGTGAACATGTACTGTTCATCCAACCTATAGACCAGGGAGTTATAGCTACTTTCAAGAAATATTATTTACATCACACTTTTCATCAGGCAGTAAAGATGACTGATGAATCAGGAAAAACCTTGTGACAATTTTGGAAGGACTATAACATCTACAAGGCCATAAAAAAACATCGCCTTTGCTTGGCCTGTGGTTATGGCCGTCCCCATGAATGGGGTTTGGAAGAACCTTCGCCCACAGTTTGTTCACAATTTTCGTGGACCTGAGAAGGTGGATGAGGAGTCCAAAGAGGTCTCCAGCAGCTTAGTGACCCTCAGCAAGAAGCTGGAGTTAGATCTGCAAGAGGACGACTTCACTGAACTCCTTGCTGTGCCACACGAGGAGCTTACTAATGAAAACCTGATGGAATTGGAGGCCCAGAGAAAGGATAAAGAGAGGCAAGAGGAAGAAGAAGTGAGTGAGGAACCGAAGAGATTCACAACGCAGGCAATAGCAAGGGAATTTTTCTTTATTGTGGAGGCACTGTTAGTTTTTGAGGCACAGGACCCAAACGTAGAACGGTACATGAAGGTTGCAGCAGCCATTCAGAATGCAATCCATTGCCACCGTGTCATCTATGATGAGAAGAAATGAGCTACTACCCAGGGATGTCATTTTTTCAAGAGGGTAGATAGAATTGAATCCAGCAAGGAACCAGAACCTGTGCCATCAATGTCAGATGTGAATGAAATTGTAGTTTGCCCTCCATCTCTTATTGTTGATAATCCTTCAGCTCTATGATCTCCCACCTCCTCTCCTTCCTCCAGTCAGTAACTCTTCTTGCCTGTTCACTTGATGCCAGCCCCTGTATGCCAGCTGTTGTACTGTACTACTGTACTTTTCAAGGTGCTGAAAGGTACCTCCTCCCGTCATGCCCTTTCCTGCCTGCCTCCTTCCCTCCTTCTCTCTCTCTCCCTTCCTCTCTTTCTTCCTTCTGTCTGCCTGTCGCTGATTTCTTCCCTCTTCATAAGTTAAAAAAAGCTTAACCATGATGGATTTTTTTTAATGAAAAACGTTTTTTCTAATTTTAATCTCAAAGTCTGTTTGAACTATCTATATTAGTAAATTTCCTGATTCTATCCAAATTTCTTAATGATGCAATTGGCTTCCTATTGAAATAGAAGATTGTTTAAACCCTCAAGATAAAGTACTATAAGATGTTATAGATCTAGAAGAGCATACTAATTTATAATTAGTATGGTAATTAGTATCTTTCTTTTCAGTAAACTTATTTGTATATTAGTTTCCTCACTTACAAAATGGGGATAAAATTTGAGGACACATTTAAAAAGATACCTAGGAAATTGCCACTACATTACTTGTGAATGGAAAAGAAATGGTGTAATTATACTGTGGCCTAAAGATATTAAGAGCTTATTTATAGCTTCTACCATTTTTCTGACTGAAATGTAAAAAGTTCTAATCACAGAGGTCTGTTGGTTGACTTGTGAGCAAAGCACTCAACAATTTAATATTAGCCATTTGTTATCCATTCAGGTTCTTTCTAGTTACCTTTGATTCACAGAAGGCAGGAATTTAATAAATCAATAAATTTTAAGTGTACTTTATATTTTCCTTTCATATTTTTAAGCATTTATATTTTCAAAGATAATAGACCTAAAGTATGTTGAAAGATCTTTCTCCTTGAAACTCCAAATTTATCTTAGTGCTTTATGAATATAGTGTATATTAGTAATTTAGTGAAACAGATGAGTCACTTAAATTAGAAAGAACAGATTTTTCAGGATCTCCAAACATATCTCTCAATATATAACAGTGGAAAAAGTATATGAAAAAATTTTAGAAATAAATTTTGGAGGTATTCTGATTTGCCTTTGCAACTAACACTTACTTGAAATCAGCAATCTACTCTGATACTGAATTAATCTTTCTTTCATTGTATAACTCATTCAATTAATAATATAGAAATGAAATGTGCTTATATCCTGGATCTACTTTCCATTTAGATAGGCCAATATAATGATGATATCATCCTGAGAAAGATATACACTTTCTTTTCTTTCCATTATTTTCCCTTTAAGTAACAATTTAGCCCATAAGCAGAGACATTGAACTAATTTTCCCCATAGTTAACCCAGGAGTATCACTGTCTCCTATCTCCACTGTCAGTAGTTCTCATTAATTACTGTTTAAAAAAGGATTGACTCAGAAACCAATTATTTTACTGGAAAAAAATTTGCCACAGAAAGTCATTTTTCATTTGAGACCTATTCTTCATGTCATGCTCATTATCAAAACATTGGTATTTCTTAAAACTGCTATGTTAATTTGGTTATGGAAAGATTTCCCATGTTTCAGAGTTGATGGATTTTTCTTCCTTGTCTACTTTTATACCCCCAAATTAAACAAATTTTTCTATATTTTTAGATACTTGGCTCGTTTATGAATTTTGCTTAGATTAATGTTGTTTATGAAATAAAATATCCCTGGAATTTGTCTTGCACTGAATAAATTAGTTTATTCATAATCAAAATAAACGTAATTTTCTCTTACCACTTAGCTTCTGTTGAAAGCAGGTTTTCTTTCCACTACTTCATTTCTGGCTAGTGTCTATGAAAATCATGTGTCTGCTGAGGTTTCTTTTTATTCATATACTAGAAAAATAAATGTTTACTGGGTTTTCCAACATTTCCAGCTCTATGCTTTTAATATGTTATTTTTGCCTTCTAGGCCACCCAAAGGTATGTTAGATATTGCATAATTCATTAATCATAAGTTTTTCATCATAAGTAATTAGAAATATAAATAGTTAAAAAGGCTGATAAGAAGAAAAATATCAAGAATCATGTGTCTGTTTTGCCCAAAAAAGAATACTATAAAAACATGAAAAGTTGGCAGCAAGTTTTTTTTTTTTTCTTTTAATATCTTCACTGAGTTCAAAATAAGAAGTAGCTACAGATGACAGGATATGTGAGGTACAAGAAGACATTTCCATCCCAAATCAGTATCTTCTTGCACATGACCTTATGTTAGCTACAGCTACTCAGCTTTCCAGTTCTCATTTTCATGTTAGTGACATTTCAGAAAAAAATGGCATTTGATTTATTTTTGTCTTGTATCCTGTTTTCTCTTTATTTTTAATGGTCCTTTGTGGGTTACTTTTGCTTCTTGTTCCTTGAAACCCAACCAGTCTCCAGCACGAATGATAATGATGAAAACATTTGGATTAGTACATTTTGCGATGTTTTTATCATGGGATTCTGGAAGGAAACAGAAATTATCCTCTCTGGACTCTTTTCATTAAGAAATAGGCTCGAAGAAGTAGGTTGTCTTGCCCAAGGCTATTCAGGTGTTAACGGCAGAGGCAGGTTCAGAACGTAGCCGGTCCTTTTTCGATTACAACATGCTACTCAGTTTCCCGTAATTACAAGAGGGTGTTCCTCTTCTTGGCCAGAATTCTCTTTGGCATTGGGGGCGGTGCTTTGCCTGATTAGCTTTCAGTCAGCTGTCAGGGTTCAGCAACCATCTCAAAATATATTCATCTCATCATTTTTGTGCTTGTTAGCAGCTGCATTTTCCCTTTTACTCTGTCATAATATTTCAGGTCCTTTACAGTATTCTCTCTAGGGTGACACACAGAGATAGTTTCATGCTATGGGAGAAATCCTGAGAGGAAAAGTTCATGGTTTAGTATGTGACCCAAAGAGAGATTTGTCCCAAGCAGTCAAACAAACAGCTTTACTTAGATCTAAGGCACAGGGACTAAAAGCTCAATTGAATAGGTAGGTAACTTGGCTTTCTAGAAAAGAGTTGTGACACTCCAGGCTGGAGATATTTGTGGAAAGGTATGAGCCTTTGTCAGGAAGCTATTCTTGTTTGCTCTAAACCCTACTAATCACCTCTGATGTGTGCTGCCCATCGACTTCAAAGAATCTGTGGCCTGGGTAGGTAGGAAGTGTGCTGAGGAAAAGGAAAAAGAAGTCCATGGTGGTTCAAAGTCACATTAATCCTCCTTGATGATTCAGGTAGCCAAGTAAAAGGACAAAAAACAACAAGGAGAGATGCTTTAAAATAAATGGAAATAAATGTAGAAATAAAAGAGAGACATGAAATGAAAAAAAAAAGTCTCTTTGGTCAGTGGTTTCTATTTTGTGAATTCTTGTCCTATTTTCAGTGTCTCATTTCTGAAGCTTAGTAAGTATTCTTTCTTTGAACTTCAAATAATACAGAAAGGGAAGGGCAAAAAAGTTTGTCCAACATAATACCTATGTGTGTTGTATCACCTACTCTGATTAGTTATATTGTATTGGCAAAATTGGTTCTTTGTTCTCCATAATTAGATTAAACAATTCTGCTTCTGTGTAGTTAATTTTTAGCTCACTTTATTTCTTTATGAATGCCTTAGTTAATTATAGTAATTGATATTAACTGCAGATATCTACTGAAAACATGAATAATTTTATACCTTTTATTTCCATATGTATGTATATATATATATATATATATATATATATATATATATATATAATTACTCTAACTGAAAGGAATTTCCCTTGTCAATAAAATGATTTATGTGTTTGGTACAGAGGAGATAGAATTTATATACATAGAATTATAGTATACTAAGTACTATATTATAATTTGTCATTAATATACATATACTGTCTTAGCATAGTATATAATATGTATTTTAAATTTAGATTGTAAGGAATTAGGATCCTATGATATATAGTAAATTAATCATAATTTAATTTCCCTGAGCAAGAATTTCCATTATCTTCCCATGTATCTCCCACATTAATTTTTTTTTAAAGGAATTCCTTTATTTTTATTATTTATTTATTTTATTTATTTAATTTTTGGCTGTGTTGGGTCTTCGTTTCTGCGCGAGGGCTTTCTCTAGTTGTAGCAAGCGGGGGCCACTCTTCATCACGGTGCGCGGGCCTCTCACTGTCACGGCCTCTCTTGTTGTGGAGCACAACCTCCAGACGCGCAGGCTCAGTAGTTGTGGCTCACGGGCCTAGTTGCTCCGCGGCATGTGGGATCTTCCCAGACCAGGGCTTGAACCCGTGTCCCCTGCATTGGCAGGCAGATTCTCAACCACTGCGCCTCCAGGGAAGCCCTAATTTTTTTTTTAAACAAATGGTTGCTGTTAAGACCCATTCTGAAAAAGGGGGAGTACAATGTTAATCACAATTTCTTCCCAATTCAGTTATCATGTTATCAATATGTTTGGTGGTCAGAGAACACAAAAATATTTAAAAACTGTTTGATTTAATATAAATATATGTGATGAAATATGTATTGCCATCCTTCATAATTATGCTATTATTGTAAGAAAAATCATCAGCACTTGATTGTAATCTTCAAGTTGCTAAAATCTTCCTCTTTATCTCTTTTTAAAAATTATTCTGTGACAAAAAATATGAATTTTTGTTTTTTCTCAGTGTAATAAAAAGGGAATCTTTTGTCTTTTATTTTTTCCCAGCATTACTGAGATATAATTGACATATAATATTGTGTAAGTATAAGGTGTACAATATGTGATTTGATACATGTATATATTGTGAAATAGTTACCACAATAAGGTTAGTTATTATCTCCATCACCTCACATAATTACGGGGTGTGTGTGTGTGTGTGTGTGTGTAGTGAGAATATTTAAAATCTAATCTCTTAGGAACTTTTATGTATAAAATACAGTATTGTTAACTATAGTCACCACACTGTACATTAGATCCCCAGAACTTATTCATCTTATAACTGGAAGTTTACCCTTTGATTAACATCTCTCCATTTCTCCCAAACCTCAGCCTCTGTCAACAACCATTCTTTTCTGTTTCCATGAGCTCAGCTTTTTTAGATTCTACATAAAAGTGAGGTTGTACAATATTTCTCTTTCCATGTCTGACTTATATCACTAAGCATAATGCCCTAAAGGTCCATCCACATTGTCATAAGTGGAAGAGTTTCCTAATTTCTCAGGCTGAGCAATATTCCATTGTATATATTTATACCAATCTTCTTTATCCATTCATCTGTAGGTAGATACTTATGTTGTTTCCGTATCTTATATTGTGAATAATGCTGCCATGAATGTGGGGTAAAGATATCGTTACATGATAGTGATTTCATTTCCTTTAGATATATACCCAGAAGTGGGATTGATGGATCATATGGTAGTTCTATTTTTAATTTTTTTGAGGAACTTCCATATTGTTTTGCAGAGTGGCTGTATTAATTTAGATTATCACCAACAGTACACAAATGTTTCCTTCTCTTCACATCCTTGCAATATTTAATTATTGTCTTTTTTATTTTGGGGTTTTTTTTTTTAAATTTTTAAAAATTTTTTAACATCTTTATTGGAGTATAACCGCTTTACAATGGTGTGTGAGTTTCTGCTTTATAACAAAGTGAATCAGCTATACATATACATATATCCCCATATCTCCTCCCTCTTGCATCTCCCTCCCACCCTCCCTATCCCACCCCTCTAGGTGGTCACAGATTTTTGTCTTTTTCATAATAGCTGTTCTAACCTAACAGGTGTAAAGTGATGTCTAATTGTGATTTTAATTTATATTTACCTGATGATTAGTGATGTTGAGCACCTTTCCCTGTACCTATTGGCCATTTGTGTGTCTCCTTTGGAAAAATGTCTATTTAGATCCTCTGCCCATTTTTAATTTGGATTTTTTTTGTTATTGAGTTATATGAGTTCCTTATATAGTTTGGATATTAACCTTTATCAGATAGATGTTTTGCAAGAAAATTTTTCCCATTCTGTAGGTTTCCTTTTCATGTTGTTGGTTATTATTATTATTATTATTATTTGCCATGCAGAGCTTTTTAGTTTGATGTTGTCCCACTTCTTTACTTTTGATTTTGTTGCTTGTGCTTTTGGTGTCATATCCAAGAAACATCATTGCCAAGACTAAAGTCAGGGAACTCTTACCCTATGCTTGCTTCTAGGAGTTTTATGGTTTCAGGTCTTATGTTTAAGTTTTTAATACATTTTGAGTTCATTTTTGTGAGTGGTGTGAGGTAGATCCAATTTCATTCTTTAGAATGTTATTACCCTGTTTTCCCAACATCATTTATTGAAGAAACTATTCTTTCCCACTGTGTGTTCTTGGTTCCCTTGTTCTTGGTTGACTGTATACATAAGGACTTACTTCTGGGCTCTTGATTCTGTTCCATTCAGCTATGTGCCTGTTTTTATGCCAGTGCCACACTGTTTTGATTACTATACCTTTGTAATATAGTTTGAAATCAGGAAGTGTGATGCCTCTAACTTTGTTCTTCTTCTCAGGACTACTTCAGCTATTTAGGGTCTTTTGTGGTTCCATATGAATTTTAGGATTACTTTTTCTATTTCTGTAGGAAATGCCGCTGGAATTGTAATTGGGATTGCACTGACTCTATAGATGGCTTTGAGTAGTATGGGCATTTTAACAATATTAATAATTCTGATCCATGAACACAGGACATCTTTCCATTTTTTGTGGAAAAGTTCATTCTTCAATTCTTTTCATCAAAGTCTCATTGTTTCCAGTATACAGATATTTCACCTCCTTGGTTAAATTTATTCCTAATGTGTTTTTTTTTTTTGTTTTTTGTTTTTTTTTTTGATGCTATTGTAAGTGGGATTGCTTCTTTATTTCTTTTTCAGATACTTCATTTGTTAGTGTATTGACATGAAACTGGTTTATGTATATTGGTTTTGTATCCCATAACTTTACTGCAGTTGTTTATTAGTTTTAACAGTTTTTTTGTGAAGCCTTTAAATTTTTGTATACATAAGATCAAATTATCTGAAAACAGAGATAATTTTACTTCTTTCTTTCTAATTTGCATGCATGCCTTTTATTTCTTTATCTTGCCTGATTGCACAGGGTAGAACTTTCAGTAACATATTGAGTAGAAGTATTGAGAGTGAATACCCTACCCTTGCCTTGTTTCTGATTTTAGAGGGAAACTTTCATCTTTCACTGTCAAATATGATGTTAACTGTGGGCTTGTCCTATATCGCTTTTATTATCTTGAGTTATGTTCCTTCTACACCCAATTTGCTGAACATCTTTACTGTGAAAGGATATTGTATTTTGTCAAATTCCTTTTCTTTTTTAAAAAATTTTTTATTGGAGTATAGTTGATTTACAGTGTTGTGTTAGTTTCAGGTGTACAGCAAAGTGAATCAGTTATACATATATCCGCACTTTTTCTAGATTCTTTTCCCAGATAGGTCATTACAGAGTATTGAGTACAGTTCCCTGTGCTATACAGTAGGTCCTTATTAGTTATCTATTTTATATGTAACAGTGTGTATATGTCAATCCCAATCTCCCAGTTTATTCCTCCCTCCCCATCATGCCCTGGTAACCATAAGTTTGTCTTCTACATCTGTGACTCTACTTCTGTTTTGTAAATAAGCTTTTCTTCTGTGTCTATTAAATGATCATATGATTTTTATCTTTCATTTTATTAATGTGGTGTGTCATATTTATTGATTTGCATATGTTGAACCATTAATGTGTCCAAGGGGTGAATCCCATTTGATCATAATGTATGAGCCTTTTAATGTGCTATGAATTTGATTTTCTAGTATTTTGTTGAGAACTTTTGCATCTATATTTATCAGGGATATTGGCCTATAGTTTTCTTTCCTTATAGTATCCTTATCTGGCTTTGGTATCAGGGTGATGCTGGCCTTGTAAAGTGAGTTTAGAAGTGTTATCCCCTTTTCTATTTTTTGAAAGAGTTTGAGAAGTCTTGATGTTAATTCTTCAAATGTTTCGTAGAATTCACCAGTGAGGCTGTTTGGTCCAGGGCTTTTCTTTGTTGGGAGGTTTTTGATTACTGATTTAATCTCCTTAATCATTATTGGTCTGTTCATATTTTCCATTTCTTTGTGAGTCAGTCCTGATAGGGTTTATGTTTCTAGGAATTTATCCAGTTCTTCTAGGTGACCCAATTTGTTGACAGTGTCCCTTTTGCTTTCCCTAGGGTGGTGCTGTATGCTCAAGTTTGTGGTTTATCCCAGGTGCTCAGATTCAGGACAGCTTTCTGCACATGCTCATTAGCAGTCTGCAAAAGCTCATTATGCTGTTGGGAACATGCATAGGGAGCTGGCCAAGGAGTGGGTGTTGTGTGGGTAAGGCCTGTGGAGCACTGGGGGTGCCATGGGCCCAGCAGCTCATGGGTGGGCCTTCAATGGAGTCTATGACAAGATTTGTAGGATCCTTGTCCCTTTGATATGTTCCTCTTGAGCATTCACTGCTGTTTTCCTAGCCGCTCACTAACCCTCAGTCATACTCAGTACTCTTGATGGGGTGAGAGAGAAACTGGTCTCATGGGCAGCAGCCCACACAGCTAGGAAAGCCAGGCACTTTCCCTTGTGGGAGAATACAAAGGCTAAGAGGCGCTCTCCTGGCACTGAGCTGTGTAGCCTTGGGAGAGGGTGATGTGGGTTAAGTCAAATAGTTCCTCTTACCCTCTTCAAAGCATCCCAGTTTGTTTTTCTGTTTTGTTTTGTTTTTGATACAGTGGTGTACTGGAACTTCTCCACTTGACTCCTGGACTTCCACAAAGACTCTCTTATCTGTGGGTTAGAGTCTAGATCAGTGTTCTCCAGAGGTTTCTGAACCATGGCCAAGAAGGGCTAGAACTGGCTCAAGGGCCATTTCAGGGTCCACAGCTAGGACTGAGGTCTGTATGCCTATTTCCCAACGTGTGGGTTGGCAAGACTCTTCCCAGGTCCCTTAGCATATGGTGCTTATGACAGAACCAAAGCCAAATGGAGCTGTAGCTGAGTTTTAAAGAGTATGGAGCTCTTTCTGGGTCTATGGTTAGGATCTGGGTGGATGAGTTAGCAGCCTGTGTGTGAGCCTGTCTTCTCAAAATGGTTTTCCTTGTTTTGTTTTTGGACTGCACCAGGGTTTCATAAAGTTCTTCCTGGATCCCGCAGCTCCCAGAAAGGCACATTTGTCCATGGATAGATGCCAAATTATTCTTAAGCAGAGGATATGAACTAGGGACATCTTATTTGACTATCTTGTTGACATCACTCGTTAAGGAATTTTTTAAATGTGGTGACTTGAAGTTAAAGTGAATTGTAAGAATATACTCTGAGTATAGGCAAAGGATTTCTGAACCTGAATGAGCACTTACTTGGTTGGGCTAATTGTTAATTTGTTTATAATTAGTTTAATGTCATACATGAATTCTAAATGCTCATTGAGTAAAATCTTAGTTAAATTATAATGAATTCCTGATTTTTCTAACATTAGCTAGGATGTATTCCTAAATTTTTGTTCTATCATGTTTATATGAAATATTATTCATTAATAATTATAATCATAGTATTTGAAGTATTTTTGATGTCAAGTAAAATACCTAGAATTTAGTATCTAGTTGTACTCAGAAATGTTAAGCTATAATTATCACAATCATCCTTATTATTGCAAAAGAAGTAGAGAAAGTCTATTGGACTTTTTAGCCTCAGTTTCCATAAATATTACGACCTTTGTATATTAGATTTTTTAAAATTGGTTTTTATTGGAGTATAGTTGCTTTACAATGTTGTGTTAGTTTCTACTGTACAGTAAGATGAATCAGCTATATATATACATATATGCCCTCTTTTTGGATTTCCTTCCCATTTAGGTCACCACAGTGCATTAAGTAGAGATCCTTGTGCCATACAGTATGTTCTCATTATTTATTTATTTTATACGTAGTATCAATAGTGTATATATGTCAAACCCAATCTCTCAATTCCCCCTACCTTCCCTCTTGGTATCCATACATTTGTTCTCTATGTCTGTGTCTCTATTTCTGCCTTGCAAATAAGATCATCTACGATACAAAATGATTAGTCAGTGTTGTACTGGAGTTTAGAAGAATGAACCCTGAACTAGTGTTTAGACTACTCAGAAATCACATTCCTGTTCTTTGAATCTACCACCACAGTAGTTAAAATAGAATCTTTTCTAAAATGTTAAAGCAATAATTCAATCCTATTTAAAAACAAAAACAAGCTAATGATTCAATCCAAGAATCAGAATTATATGATATAAAACAGACTAGTATAATGAGGAACTGTTTTATTTTTCTGTTGTTGTAGAAGTATTGGTGCCAGTATTAATCACTTTATCTTCTAGTTCAGATTAATCATTTTGGTTCATTTCTGAATAAAAATAAAAATAATTTTAAAAGAGCTTATAATATGAAAAAATCCTTAGAGACTAATAATATAAAATTATAGGATACAGGCCACAAACCTTAAAACTTTTAGTTGCTAATATATTACTTTTCAGAAATATTTACACACCTTTTATTTATAATTATACTTTTTGAGAAAATTGCAGAGCCACATGTAGTTATAAAAATAATACAGAGATATTGTGTATACCCTTTACCCACTTTCCCCCAAAGGTAATGTCTCACAAAACTATATAGTATATAATTTCTAACCAGAATATTGACATTGATGCAGCACATTTCCATCACCACAAAAATCCCTAGTGTTGCCCTTTTATGGCCACACCTGCTTCTCCCTCCTTAACCCATAGAAACCACTAATTTCTTCTTTATTCCTGTAACTTTTGTCATTTCAAGGGTGCTACATAAGTTTTATATTATGTAACCTTCTGGGATTGTCTATTTTTCATTCAGCAAAATTCTCTGGAGATTCATCCAGGTTGTTGCAATTATGAATCATTTATTCCTCTTATTAACAACTAGCATAGTTGTACCATAATTTGTTGAACCATTCATCCATTGAAGAATACATGGGTTGTTTCCAGTTTTTGGCCATTATGAGTAAAACTGCTATGAACAATTATGTATAAATTTTGTCTAGTCTGAAGTTTTCATTTTTCTGGATAAATGTAGTTGTATAGGTATGTGTATATTTAGGGGTTTTGTTGTTGTTGTTGTTGCTTGTTTTTTGTTTTTTAGACACAGACAAACTGCTTTGAGAGTGTCTGTATAATCATGACATCCATTTCTTTGTGTCCTCACCAGCATTTTTATTTTAGCTATTCTGAAACTATCACATTGTAATTTTAATTTGCATCTCCCTAAAAGCTAACAGTGTTTAACATCTTTCTATGTGCTTATTTGGTGTCTGTATATTTTCTTCAGTAAAATGTCTGCTCATGTCTTTTGACCATTTTCTAATTGGGTCATTGGATCTTTGCTTTTTGGTTTTTTACTTTTCAATTTTGAGTTCTTTACATATTCAAGATACTAATCCTTTGTTGAACATGTGTTTTGCAAATATTTTCTGCAAGCCTGTAGCTTGTCCTTTCATTCCCTTTAGGTCTTTCAAAGAGCAGGTTTGATGAAGTCTGATTTATCAACTTTTTTTCTTGCAAGGATTTTGCTTTTGATGTCAAGTGTAACAATTCCATGCCTAGCCCTAGAACCAAAAGAGTTACTCTTATATATTTTCTAAAGGATTTTTGCTTTATATTACATTTAAGGCTGTAATCTGTTTTGAGTTAACTTTTATAGGAGGTGTGATACTTAGGTCAATTTTTATATTTTACCTATCGATATACAATTATTACAGCATTTGTTAAAAGGGCCATCTTTCCTCACTGAATTGGCAAAAATCAGTTGAATATATTGGTGTGGATCTATTTCTGGACTCTGAATTCTGTTGCATTTATCTATACATAAATCTCTTTTCCAATACTACCAGTCTTGATTACTGTGACTATATAATTGAAATTGGATAGATTCCTACTGTGTTATTCTTCTTTTTCAAAATTGCTTTCAGCAATTAAATTCCCTTGACATTCTATACAAATTTTAGAGTGATCTTATCTACATCTAAAAACTATCTTTCTGTTTTTTTGACAGGAAATGTGACAAATCTTTATATCAGTTTTTCCCAAATTAATCTTTACTTTGATGAAACTTCCAATTTATGAATACAGTATGTCTCTTCATTTATCTGATATTTTAATTATTTCATAAACACTTTGTATTTTTAAGCATAAAAGTGCAGCATATGTTTTGTTAGATTCATACTACATATTTCATTTTAAAAAAATTGCCAATATTTCTATTTCAGTGTCTACGTCTTCACTGCTGGTAAATAGAATTACAATGCATTTTTAAAAGATTTATTTATTTATTCTTTATTTAATTTATTTTTGGCTGCGTCAGGTCTTAGTTGTGGCACATGGGATCTTCATTGCGGCATGCAGGGTCTTTCATTGTGGCATGCGAGCTTCTCTCTAGTTGTGGTGCAAGGGTTTTCCCTTCTCTAGTTATGGAGCGCAGGCTCCAGGGCGCAGGGGCTCTGTAGTTTGTGGCATACAGGCTCTCTAGTTGAGGCACATGAGCTCAGTAGTTGTGTCGCGCCGGCTTAGTTGCCCTGTGGCATATGGGATCTTAGTTCCCTGGTCAGGGATGGAACCCGCGTCCCCTGCATTGTAAGGTGGATTCTTTACCACTCGACCACCAGGGTAGTCCCTACAATACATTTTTGTATGTGTATCTTCTACGCTGTTTCCTTGATGAACTTACTTAGTTATATGAAATTTGTGTGTGTGTGTGTGTGTGTGTGTGTGTGTGTGTGTGTGTGTACTCTTTGAAATGTCCTAAAGAGCCAACATATCTTCTGCAAGTCGGGTCAGTTTTAGTCCTTCCTTTCCAGTCTCTATACCTTTTATTTTCTTATCTTGATTTATTACATTGGCTAGAACTTCCAGCTCTATGTTGAGTAAGAGTAGTGATAATGAACATCCTTGCCTTCTTTCTGATTTTAGGGGGGAAAATTCATTTATTCACCATTAAGTGTAATGTTCTTATTTTCTTCCTTCTGCTTGTTTTGGACTTGTTTTTCTTGTCTTCTGCTAATTTCTTGAGGAAGTACCTTAGATTAATGACTTCAGATTTTTCCTATTTTCTAATGTATGTGTTTAGTATTCTAAATTTCTCTCTCAGTACTGCTTAATTGTACCTCACAAATTTTGATTTGTTATATTTTCATTTTAATTCAGTTCCATGTATTTTTTTTATATAAATTTATTTATTTATTTATTTTATTTTTGTCTGTGTTCGGTCTTCGTTTCTGTGCAAGGGCTTTCTCTAGTTGCGGCAAGCAGGGGCCACTCTTCATTGCAGTGCACGGGCCTTTCACTGTCGTGGCCTCTCTTATTGCGGGGCACAGGCTCCAGACGCGCAGGCTCAGTAGTTGTGGCTCACGGGCCTAGCTGCTCCGCGGCATATGGGATCTTCCCAGACCAGGGCTCGAACCCGTGTCCCCTGCATTGGCAGGCAGATTCTCAACCACTGTGCCACCAGGGAAGCCCCAGTTCCATGTATTTTTAAAATTTCTCTTGATACTTTCTCTTTGACCAATGGATTATTTGTAGTCCATGCGTGCTGGATTATAAATAATCCATATGTGATATTTAATTTCAGAGTGTTTGGAGATTTTCCTGTTAGATGTAATGTTGTTGATTTCTATTTTGATTCCAATGTGGTCTGAAAGCATCTTCTGTTTGATTTCAGTTAAATTTGTTGAGGTTTATTTTATGACCCATGATATTGTCCCTCTTGGTGTATTTTTCATAGACACTGGAAAGTATGTGTATTTTGCTCTTGTTAATTAGAGTGTTCTATAAATGTCAGTTATGTTGACTGATAATGTTTTGAGTTCTATTTCCTTGATATTTTCCTCTCCCTTTGATTATCACTTGTTTAGAAAAGGTTGTTAGAGGTTTGTTGTTGATTAATCTTTGCTTTATATATTTTTCAGGGTTGCTATTTGGTGAATACACATGTAAGATTGCTATACCTTTCCTGTGGATTCACACTTTTGTGTTTATATACTATTCCTCTCTCTCTGGTAATTTTCTTTTCTTTGAAGTCTACTGTTTATGATCGTATGGCCATTCTTGCTTTATTTTGATTGTTTTGTAATATATCTTTTCCTTTTTTTATTTTCAATATGCTAATGATATCATTACATTTGAAGTGAGTTTTTTACAGACAACATATGGTTGGGTCATATTTTTTAATCCACTCTGCCAATCTTTGTGTTTTAAATGGTGCATTTAGTTCATTTGACATAATTAAATGATGTATTTAGATATGTTAGAGATTATGTTGGCCATTTTGTTTGTTCTCTGATTTTTTGATTATCTGTATACTTTTTCCTGCCTTTCTGTAGTGTACTAGAACATTTTTAGAATTCCATTTTGATTTATTTATAGAGTTTCCAAGTATATCTCTTTGTATAACTTGCTTCGTTATTGCTCCAGCTACTCTGTTGTATAAAGATAATTTATCACAGTCTACTAGGATGATTAATTTTCCAGTTCTATTTTCCAGTGTAGAAAACTTACTTCCGTTTATGTCTCCTTAACTTCTGTTTATGGTATAATTGATTTAATTTTTTAACATACATTTAGAATGAAATCAGTGTCATAATTTTTGCTTCAATCATCAAACGTAATTTAGAAGATACAATAGAAGGAAAGACAATTGTATTTATCCACATTTTTGCTTACTGTATTCTTTCTTACTTCTTGATATTCCAAGGCTTTTTTCTTTGTTTCCTTTCTGTTTAGAGAACTTCCTTTAGCCATTCTAGTAGAATGGGTCTGTTAGCAACACATTCTCTTAGTTTTACTTCATCTGGGAATGTTTGATTTCTATTTCATTCCTAAAGAATCTTTATGCTGAATATTGGATACTGGGTTGGTGGTTCTTTCTCTTTTGCACAGGAAACATCATGTGCCACTTCCTATTGGCCTTCATGGTTTCTGATAAATCCATTGTCATTTGAAATATTTTTTCCCATAGAGGTAAGGTGATTCTCTCTTTCTGTTTTACTCTTGATTCTCTTTCAAGATTTTTTTCCTTAGTCTTTAGTTTTCAGAAATTTGACAATCACTATGACTCTGTCTTGATGTGGATTTCTTCCAGTTATTTTATTTGATGTTCACTTTGTCATTTGTCAAATTTGTTCATGTTTCAGTTATTAATTTTTAAGCCTCACCTTCTTTCTCTTCTTCTAAGACTCTAATGACATGAAGTTTTGATATTTTGTTTTAGTCCCACAAGTTCTAGAGGCTCTGTTCATTTCTTTTTCAGTCTATTTCTTTTTCTGTTCACAAGACAGTATAATTTTTATCAATCTTTATCCAATTTCACTGATCCTTTCTTCTGTTTCCTTTATTGTGCTCTTGAACCATGCATTGAGTGTTTTTAATCTCAGTTATTGTATTTTTCAGTTCTAACATTTCCACTTCATTCTTCTTTATTTTTTTTATTTCTTTGTTCAACTTTTTTTTATTTCTAAGGTGTTCTGTATTTCTTTTGTCTCAAGTGTGTTTAAAATTGCTCTTTGAAGCTTTTTTATGTCAACTGCTTTAAAATCTTTGTCAGCTAATCTTAGCAATTCTGTCATCTTGGTGTTGACACCTATTCACTGTCTTTTTATTCATTCAGTTTTAGATCTTTCTGGTTCTTGATATAAGTGATTTTTTTAAAATTGAAACTTGGACACTTTGAATATTATGTTATGAGGCTAGAGTTCTTACTTAAACCTCTGTTTTACTGGCTTCCTTTGATACCTTTCTGACACAGAAAGGATGGGGGCACTGCCTCATTACTGCCAGATGGATGTAGAAGTCTAGGTTCCTCAATAAAAATCCATTAACACCTGAGGAGAAGGCTCCTTATTACTGCTAGGCATGTGAGGGAGTTCTATCTCCCACTAGGCCTACAGTGGTATCTCTCTGGATGGGATGGGTGGAAACGCCTCCTCACTGATCCTCATGTAGTTGTCACTGACACCAGAGTGTGTCAGTGGCCTTATTACTGGGTGGTGGTACTGAAAGTTCTGACGCTCCACAAAACCTTCTCTGACACTACCTCAGAGGGGAGCAGAAGGTGCAACTTGCTATTACCTAATGGTGCTGGTGTCCAGGTTTCCTTTGTTATCTACACTGACATCATAGGAAAGGTGCTGCTTACTGCCTTGTGGAGATGAAAGTCCTGACTCCCTAATTGGCCTATTCTGACACCACCCTGGTGCAAGGAGGAGGAGTTGGGGTGCTATATTAGTCAGGATTTTCCAGAGAAACATAACCAATAGGATGTGTGTGTGTGTGTGTGTGTGTGTGTGTGTGTGTGTATACAGTAAGTCCCCTACGTATGAACAAGTTTCATTCTGAGAGCGCATTCATATACAGGGGCTGGAATCGAGTGAACAGGCAAGAAGAGTTACTGACTGGAGGAGGGAGAGGAGGTGGGAGATCGTAGAGCTGAAGGATCATCAGCAATAGGAGATGGAGGGCAAGCTGCAGTTTCACTCACACCTGACCTTGATGGCACAGGTTCTGGTTCCTTGCTGGATTCAATTCTATCTACCCTCTTGAAAAAATGACATCCCTGGGTAGTAGCTGTTTTTTTCTCAACATCTGTGACACGGTGGCACTGGATTGCATTCTGAATGGCTGCTGCAACCTTCATGTACCGTTCTACATTCAGGTCCTATACCTCAAAAACTAGCAGTACCTCCTCAAATAAAGAAAAATCCCCTCTCTATTTCCTGCACTGTGAATCTCTTCCGTTCCTCACTCACTTCTTCTTCCTCTTGTCTCTCTTTATCCTTTCTCTGGGCCTCCAATTCCATCAGGTCTCCATTAGTAAGCTCCTCGTGTAGCACAGCAAGGAGTGCAATGAAGTCATCCGCTTGCAGATTTAGCTCCAACTTCTCACTGAGGGACACTAAGTTGCTGAAGACCTCTTTGGACTCCTCATCCACCTTCTCAAATCCACGAAAATTGTGAACAAACTGTGGGCAAAGATTCTTCCAAACCCCGTTCATGGTGATGGCTGTAACCTCAGGCCAAGCAAAGTCAATGTTTTTTATGGCCTTGTAGATGTTACAGTCCTTCCAAAATTGTCACAAGGTTGTTCCTGATTCATCACTCACCTTTACTGCCTGACAAAAAGTGTGACATAAATAATATTTCTTGAAAGTAGCTATAACTTCCTGGTCCATAGGATGGATGAGCGATGCATGTTCACACCTTTGAAAGTTCACAAATTGAAGGTTCATATGTAGGGGACTTACTGTGTGTGTGTATATATATAATGTAATTATGTATATATATTTGTTTATATAATGCAATTATATATATATATTTGTTTATATACATATATATTTCCTTGAGAAGCATCTATATATATAAAGAAATTTATTATAATGTGTTGGCTCACATAATTATGTAGGCTGAAATGTTTCAAGATTTACAGTCAGCAATATGGAGATCCAAGAGATCCAATGGTGTAGTTCCAATCTGAGCCTCAGGACATGAGGATCAAGAGAGTTAATGATGTAGTTCCTGTTCTGTTGCAGTCAGGCTTGTGACTCAGGACAAGCCCATGTTAAAGTTTAAGTCTGAAGGCATGAAAAAACTGGTGCACCACTTCAAATGCTGTCAGCCAGAAGATGTTCCCTCTTATTCATGGGAGGGTCAGGCTTTTTGTTCTATACAGACTTTCAATTGCCAGTATGAGACCCATCCACACTGGGGAGGGCAATCTGCTTTACACAGTCTGCCATTTCAAATATTAAGATTATCCAAAAACACCTTCACAAACCAGACACACCCAGAAAAATGCTGGACCGAGTGTCTGAGCACCACATGGCTCAGTCAAGTTGACAAAATTAACTTTCAAAGGTGCCTTGTTATAACTTGGCAGGGATTGAAGTCTTAGATTCCCACTTGGCCTTTGATTACATGAGTGGAGATGGGGCCACTGATTTTTTTTTAAAAATGTGGTGTTTGGCTATAGGAAAGCAGTTATTGTCTAAAAGTTTTTCTATGCTTCTAGGCTGCCCACTCCCATTCTTTAGGCCAAAGAGAGAAGGCTTTTGCTGGGGCTTTTATTATCTGTGGCTGTTAGTATTTCTGGGGGGTTGCTTCTTCAGCTCCAAGTCCGAAATATATGAAACAAAAATATGAAAAAAAAAAAAAAAAGCCTGAGGGAATCTACCACTGCATCATTTTTTGGGTTTTGAGTTTCCTATCCAGTCTGCCTTTTTTCTCTACTTTTGAAAGTCCACGTTTGTTTTATACATAATGTTGAGGTTTTAAGGTTTACTTAGTTGGAATAATAAGAAAAAGTAAATCTCATCCATCTTCCTGAAAGCAGAACCCATGAGAAATAAATTTTTAAATGCCTTGGTCTGGGGTCTGATCTATGTATCACAAGGTCAAGAAACAGCTTGATCATCACGCACAAGCTTCTGAGTTGGCATTATATCCTAAATTTTGGCTTTGCTTTTGATTATATTAACTAGATAGTCATCAACTTATTAATTCATATTGTACTTTGTAGACACATTCTTTAAAAATAACTTTAAATATGTGAATGCTGGTCTCCAGTATTCATGGACTGTAGCAATTTATTTTCTCATCTTTGTTCCTATGAGGCATATGAAAACATATTTGAAGTCAATTGCAGAAGGTTGTTCTGCTTACATTTAAAAGCCATTCAAGAAATAGACCTTATGCGAATTGAAGTGATCCAGGCTATGCTGTTTAAAGCCTTAGGGGGGAAAGTGTTTCTATGCTTTCATTTAAAAACCTTGAAATAAATGAAAATGTTTCAAGCATAATTTTTTCTACATAGATTCACTCCTTTTGGAATGTTTGTGTGCCTTCCAGATTGTCTCTTAGCTACAATTTTCTCTGTGACAGTGCTGACTATATTTTTAAAAAGGGCAGAAGAATATAGTTATCAAATGAATAGTTTAACTGAGCCCAAAGATTTAGAACGCCATTCACAAATATTTAACTTCTATATCCAGTTGTAATTTAAATTAGGATGCACTTTACAGCAGTGTTATCCTTCAGTATATTTCAAAAGGGTGAATTCATAATAAAACATTTAAAATAAAATACTTTAAAATATAATACATAAGACTTTTATAATATATGATGAGAGGATGATTTTAAAATACATGCATGCTCTATTATAAGGTGACCATTTTATTTTAATGTTCATATTTCATTGAGCCATATATAATCAAGATGTCATAAAATGCTAAATTAAAGTTTAATAAATAGGAAAGTATCAGAAGATTAACTTTCTGTTCTGGATATAGCCAAATATTACTTCCTCTTAAATGCCTACTGCTGGAGATAAGAATCATGGAACATAAACTTCTGTTTATATTTATCACTGAGACATGCCTAAAATAGCATTTGGTAAATATCATTAAAAGCCACTTAGATTTTATTGTATATGTGTCACTCTGTTAGAAATTTCTTTCTAGCATTTGGGAAAGGAATCAGGTTTATAATTTCTTTTTAGTTTGGAATTTCCCTTCATTTACTGAGAACTTACTCTAAGTTAGACACTTTGTCATTTAATCCTTACAACGCCCAAATACACGTATCATTTGTAGACAAAGAAACTAGAGCTTTGAATTAAGACATTTTTCTTCTAAAATTCTCTCATGCCATGGCTCATAGTCATTTCAATTAGCTTTTATTAACATTTTTACCCTGAATTTTGTATTCTAAATTATATTTTCTTACACTGTCTGAGTTGTAATAATTAAAATTTTTTGAACATAAAGCTTCTACTTTTCTTTTTATATTGCAAATATTTTTGTTATTTTCATTTTTAAAAATTATTACTAGCTTTCATGTGTTCAGATTGTTCTTTCCTCCTCAATTCTCATAAAGTAGTGTGTGACTAGTTCATGAATTTTCCACATTGTATAGAAGTATTTGCTTTCTTTATCCAGTGTTTAGTAACAAAGACTTTTATTCCTCCATTAATATATATATAGTTATTATATATATAGTCATTATACATATAGTTATATAATTATAAAGCATAGTTATACAGATGATTATATATATTTATATATGCACATACTTATTACATTTTTTAACAGTGGGGTAGAAAATAAAAGATCTGTTTTAGCAAATTCTTTAGAGGTATTATATGGAGAATTTATTGTAACAGCAATGACTAATACTGGACTAGATAATCTCACTTTGAATTCAGGTTAGGTATTATTTGCCTAGAACTCCAGGGGAATCACAAACTCTTACCCTGTGAAAATAGCTGAGTGTTTATCTACATACTTCATTTCTCTTCAAGCTTGATTTTGAGTTGATCTTCCTATGTTTCTTGATTCATCTGAAATGTAGAAATATTTACCATTCTCTGGGTAAGAATCCTTAATATGTGAGTAATTTTTTCAAGTGACACAAACACATTTTCTTTCATTTGTCTACAGCGATTTTACTTGCCCCTTTGTAATTTATGGCCATATTTATATTGTCAGACTTTTAAATTACATAAATTATTAATAAACATGCAGGACTTGATAATTCATCCAATGAGTTTCTTTCTCATCATTAAAGTCAGGTGGTTTCCACAGACCTTCTTTTTCAAAGCTCATTTTGTTTTCCTTTATTTTGTTTTGACAGGACAAAACATGCCTTTCTGTGATATAGATTTTCTGACTTTACAACACTGCTTATGTTTTTCTTTTGCAAATGGATAGCATCTGGAGATTCTAATATTACTGGACATTCCATTTCAATTATAAACTCTCCCTTTAAAATAAATTGGTTTTCCAGCATGGACTGTATGCTTAAAAGCCATTGAGTAGTAATTTCTTGGCAAGTTTCTAAAATGGGGAGGACATTGGGGATTATCTCCTGTTCTTTACTGTTTTTATATTTTATATTTTTACATTTGATACTGTAGTCTTTCTTCCTCTGTATTTAATTATACTGAAAGCTGTAGACTTGAATTCTTCTGATTCACAGCTGCTTACAAGGTGTTGTGCAGGTAATTTTATACTTGTTTTAGAGTAACAAACCCTAAATTTTCCACAATTTGATATTGAAAATATGATAACTATAAAGTAATAACACTGTGATATTACCAGTATCCAAATATTTTCTAAAATCCAGAACAACTGAAAAATGAAAAAAGTTTGTCATTAGAGAAAAGCAATCCTAGTGGTTACTATCAATAAATAGTATTGGATATTGGGGAATGTGTAATAACTTCTACTTACTTCTCAACCTCTGTATCAATTAAGAAATGAGTGGTCAAACTTATAGTGTGATTAGAAAATATGGCATAAACCTACAGTCAGATATTTCCTAATATACATCCCCCTCACCCCCCTTTTGCTCTCTTGAATTATGTTATTATCCCCAATCAGAGGCATCCCCAGAGGAACAGGGAGCTTACTGAATTCAAGAGAAAGAAAATATGTGCATCCTGAGGACAAGTGGTTCTGCAAGATTCAGCGAGAAAGCCCAGAAGGGTTGATATACATATGTGCAGTTTATTCCCCCATATTTAATTATACCTCAGTTGCTGAACAGGGAGCAGTAAGCCACCCAAACGTGTTCCTTCCATGTTTTTCCTCCTATGGGAAATGGAGGCATGAGCAATAATGTATTCTAGTAAATAATATTTTAGGAATACAATTAAAGTTTAAAAGGACATTGATTATATTTAAGCCCTTAATATAACTTCAGAAATATGTGTTATCTCTTCCTAGCTAATGTAATTTGCATTTTAAGATGGCTTTTTTGACAATGACTTCTCAACTGTAGGGCAGCCAGGGTGCTGTGGGTACTGCTGTATATTTGCACTGTACAAAGGCATCTGGCCAAGAGGAGAGTAGAGAGGTAAAATCTAGCACTTCCTGTGCTTGTTAAACCCTTTGCTCTCTTTTGAGGCTGAGTCAGCCTGTAGGAAGGGCTGTCTTGTATTAATATGACTAAAAGTGCTGCTTGTTTTGCAATATGCACAAAGACTCTTTATAGAAGGTAGTAGAGGCCCTTTTTGACAAAAAAGGGGTTAAAGATGGCCATCTAAGAAACTGTTTTAAATATATAGCTATCATTTTGGAGTAGATGAGACTTTTAGAGGCCTATAAATAATATCTCACAGGCCACTCTGTTGCTGCTTAATAGTGGCCTTGACTGTAAAGAACAGTGCAGCATTTTAAGTTTAAAAAAAAAATTTTTTTTTTTCTATTGGGGGCCTTGGGTTATAAACAATCTTGAATGTAGTTGCTATATGTTTCAGTATTGAAACATTTTATGAATACAAGTGTTCTGATAGGTATAAAAGGGACAGCTCCTTGCTAGAATAAAACACATGTTTCCTTCTGAGACATCTCCACCCTATCCATGTAGCATAATGATACTGCTTACAAAGAAACTCAGAAACAAAATAATAGCTCTCAGCTATCACTTTTCTATAACTATTCAGCTAATCTTATGTATAACATTAAAAAGTGGCTTTCATTATAGTAGACTTCTATTTCTTTTTAATTGCTTCCATTTTTCTTGAAGTCATTAATATGCAAAAATTCAATCATTGCACTTCATTTCCTTTTCGAGATCCTTAGATGAAAGACTTCATAAAGCTATAAAATATAAAGAATTATTTCCATATTGGAATCGTTTTTAAAGCAGGATTCTGAAGTCTTGCTTTACACAGAATAAGCCTGGACTCTTTTGATATCTAACAGCTGAGAAATTACTTTTGAGAAAATGTTCTTAAGTTCAAGGACTTTTGTCTTCTCTGATAATTGCTCAAATGTCCATATTTTACTTCATGTTTTGTTCCTTGGAGATTTTTCTTTTATTCTAATCGCATGCAAAATTCTGAATACAGAAAATATGATTTAAATTTAGAAATTTATTTCAGAAACACTGGCTTTTCTCTCTTTAGAGGGCAGTGTTGGAAGTGCTATTTTGCATTTCTTTTTCATATATTTTGCTATGTGAACCTCTGTAATTTAAAGTACTTCAGTTTCATCTTTACAATAATAGGGATTCACTTATTTGCAAGTTCTGGTAAAAAGGTATTGTTGGAGATATTTTAAAATTTAAACACATATGTTAGAATGAATAATTTTTTTCAGACATTTTTGAGTTACATCTAGAATAGTATTTATGCAAGTCCAGGTTAGTATATTTTTCCAGAGATATATATTATCATAATTCTAAACATTTTCCTCTATCCCTTTTTCTTTTTACAAAATTTGGGTAATATATTAAGAATACTGTTATTCTTATTTCCACTTATTTTCTAGCCATTAATATTTTCAAATATTGTTAAATAATCTTCAAAGTCAGGTATAAAATTGTGTCCTTGTCAGCAGGTTGGGGTGCAGGAAAAGTATTATTGTCTTCAATGTTCCAATTTAATCCTGCAAGTCACTTTATCACCCGTTAGGGGAATGACATTTTCTCCTCCCAAAGCCATTTGCCCAGTGATAACCCTAAACCAACCTCACGCATATATTTGTCCAAAGGCTTTCCTGATCACGTATGTAGTCAGGATGGAGCCAGAAATTTAAAACACCCCTGTTTTAAAAATGCTTCCAGTACACCAAGGAAGAAATGCAGTGCCCAAATGGATACCTAAGAAGTTTGCTTACTATAACTGTAGCCCCCATGTATGGTTAATCCTCTTTACTTCACTTGGGCCCTTAAGACTGAATCCTGTCCTATTCTCAGAGGTCTTTGAAGATGAGGAGAAAAGAATGAACCACCTCACTACTATCTCTAGTTCTTTACTCTGATGAGAATATTGTATTCTTATGTGGGGCCTAAGTTCCCAGTATCACAATCTTTTATTTTAATGACACAGTATCTTTCCTTAAAAATGCAATCCTGTCCCCAAGAGACTGGGTCTAACATATTTTGACATCCAAACCCATAACCATTTTTCCCATCTATCTCCTGACTAGAAGGAAATGGCAGAACATCGATACAGACTCTTTCTACTTCTACGGCAATTTAAATTCCCAGGATTCACTGTCCTTCCTTATTGCAGATCTTTTAACAAAATGACTTTTGTACCTTTTTTATATCAAAACCAGATTTCCCCTAGGGGCATCACTTTCCTGTGGGTCTCTCAATAAGTTCTCAAACTTTTATATATGAAAGTGTCTAGGATCTTGGCGATGATGTCAGCCGCCTCTTCATCCTCCATGAGTCATACGGTTTGCAGCCCCATTTGCCAGAGCAGGGTCACATTTTCTATCCTCCAATCAGACTCCTGAGCTCAACATATTAATAATATATTCTCCAATCAAAATAAAATTTAAAGATTCATTTTTCTAAGATACTATCATACAAATGATTTGTAAAACTTCTAAATTTTTTTGCATGAATAAAGTAATACTTCAGTATTTCCAAAGGGGGGGAAAATGGAATAACAAACACAAAAGAGAACAGAGTTATTTTTGAAAAGAGAACCTTAATACATAGCCTCCCCTCCTTTAGCTAACTCCTTCTACAGAGGTCTCCTTTTTTACCTCCTCCAACCTGATTCAGTGGCTGTTTGCAGTATAAGATTAGAGTCCTTAAATGTCTATATTTCATCAATTACAGGAAATATTTTCTCATAAAATATTTGTTCTATTTAGTGGAGTCTCTACCAACTCCTCTACTGTCCCCCGCCTCTCTAAACACTTCTTATATCACTGATAGTTTTTTTTTCAATTAATTATGACTTCGAACAGAATAAATACAGTTAATTAATTCTACTGCTTCTTAGGGGTTGGATTCCTTTGGCAGCAAAATTAATTCTAGCTTTCATGGGGAGTTTTTGATCTTACTCACATCCACTAACCCTGCTTCACAGGCTGCTGCTCTTTCCAAAACCTAGAGTGCCTAGAAGGCCTGATGGATCTGAAATGGGAATTTTGGTACTAATACTTTGAAAATTTTGTGGACCTACCTTGTCTTCTTATATCCTTTCTTGTCCTTTTGGTCATTAATGACAATTTAATCTCTTTCCTCCACTTGTATTTTAGCACATCTGCTTCTTAGATTCAACTTCCTTTTTACCTCCTTCTTTTCTAAATGTTCAGCTCTGCAATCAGGGACCTGCAATCCATGTTTTAAAATTTCACATTTACTTTAAGCCTATTTCATAAAATTAATCTATACCTACTGGTCATTGCTGACACCACTGCCTTAGCAGCCTTCTCAGTCTTTCTGCTGATTCTTCTCTACCCCAGTTATTACAGAGTTGAGAAGGCATGTCAACATCTTCCTCCCTCTCCAACCTACTTTCAAATACCATTTACCTACCCTTATAAAGTGGAAACTTTTATATATTTGAAAGCCACATTATCTGGAAATATTACCCTTTTTGTTTCTGCCTCACTACCCTAGAAACTACCTCTCAGTTCCTGAAGAATATGCTCCTTTATGCTGAGAAATTCATGTGCCCTAGGTGATGTCATCTTTATGAGGACACCTGAGATATCACCCTTCGCTCCCAATGCATTAACCTTCTAAATCTTATATGTCATGAATTGAATAGTGTCCTTTCAAAAAATATATGTTGGAGTCCTTACCCCCCAGTACCTCAGAGTGTGATCTTGTTTGGAGATAAGGTTCTTACAGGAATAATCAGGTTAAAAATGAGTTTATGAGGGTGGGCTCTAATTCATGGTGTCCTTATAAAAAAAGGATACATTTGGACAGAGAGGCAAACAGGCATAGAGGGAAGATGATGTGAAGAGACATGGGGAAAAGACGTCCCCTACAAGCTAAGGAGAGAGGCCTGCATCAGATCCTTCCCTCTCAGCCCTCAGAAGAAATCAACCCTGCCAGCACTTTAATTTCAGACTTCTAGCTTCCAGGATTGTGAGACAATAAACTTCTGTTGTTTAGCCACCCAGTTCGTGGTACTTTGTTATGGCAAACCTAGTGAACTAATACACCATACCTATTACCAAAACTCAGCTCCTGGCATCTAATTCCAAAACCACATATAATTTGGTTAAACTAATAAACCTCAAAAATATTAAAGTCAATAATCCCATACCTGACTGCAATCTTTTTACGCTTGATATCATCTCACTTAATTTATACTTTGACTCTATTAAGGCCACTAGCATTTTGATACACTTCTCTACTGTCAGTCAATTCTCTTCTCTCTTCAGTGATTGGCCACCTAACTCAGGTGATAGAATTCATCATTTCAACCTCAGCTGCTTTGCTGTTGGCATTATATTACATCAAATATTGAATATTATTCCTGGATTTTCTTCTCTCCTTCTACATTTGAACTGCTCGGTGCTACTGAAAACAAATTCAGGTAACCACAAATATGCTGCCTGTACAAATTTATGGTCTCAAGCAACACTAGATCTTTATCAAAAAGTACTAAATCTCTATCCTTCTTTTATTTCTACTCAACTCTCACCATTGATCTCAAGTACAACATCGAACCTTCTCTATTGTCCCACCTCTTATCCACTTTTTACTTTCAGATGACCTCAGCTATTTCTCTCAGTTGTCAAACACCATCATACTGAAACACCTGACATTTCCTCAATCTCGATGACAAATCCAATTTCTGCTCCTGGAATAATTGCAGTAACTGTAACATAACTGTAAAATAGCTCCTATGATGTATACTCTCTCTGTGCAGGATTCCACCTATTCACATCTCCATCAACTGGTCATTCTCTTTTCTTTGTCATCAAACTTCTCCTTTCCATTGGCTCCCTTACCCATTAATCAACAGCTATTATATAACACATCTACTCCTATCTTTTAAGTCCTTCTACTTTTAACCATTCTCACCAAAACCATTTTATTACAGGGAATCATTCCCCTTTGCCTAAATTACTCTCACTTCATCCTAAATTGGTATATTGTTCATTCTTGCCAACTGCTGAAATCCAATCTATTCTTACACTACATTTCTTGCAATCCCAATGATTCTAACATATAAATTATTTCCTTTCCATTATTTTTTTTTCCTTTCCATTATTTTAACCCATGGATGTTCACTGAACTTAGTAGCTCACACCCATCAGTATTATATAAAGGGAGCTTGTCATCCATCTTGGTTTGCCTGAGAGAGTCCCAATTTATACTTCCTGTCCCAGCATAATTTAAATTTCCAGGGAACAAAAAACACATTCACAGAAAGATAGACAAGATGAAAAGATAGAGAGCTAAGTACCAGATGAAGGAACAAGATAAAACCCCCCAAAAACAGCTAAATGGAGATAGGCAACCTTCCAGGAAAAAATTCAGAATAATGAGAATGAAGATGATCCAGGACCTCAGAAAAAGAATGGAGGCAAAGATCGAGAAGATACAAGAAATGTTTAACAAAGACCTGGAAGAATGAAAGAACAAACAAGCAGAGATGAACAATACAATAACTGAAATGAAAACTAAACTAGGAAGAATCAATAGCAGAATAACTGAGGCAGAAGAACGGATAAGTGACCTGGAAGACAGAATGGTGAAATTCACTGCTGCAGAACAGAATAAAGAAAAAAGAATGAAAAGAAATGAAGACAGCCTAAGAGACCTATGGGACAACATTAAACGCAACAACATTTGCATTATAGGGGTCCCAGAAGGAGAAGAGAGAGAGAAAGGACCTGAGAAAGTATTTGAAGACATTATAGTCGAAAACTCCCTACATTGGGAAAGGAAATAGCCACTCAAGTCCAAGAAGCGCAGAGAGTCCCATACAGAATAAACCCAAGGAGAAACACACCAAGACACATAGTAATCAAATTGTCAAAAATCAAAGACAAAGAAAAATTATTGAAAGCAACAAGGGAAAAACAACAAATAATATACAAGGGAACTCCCATAAGGTTAACAGCTGATTTCTCAGCAGAAACTCTACAAGCCAGAATGAAGTGGCATGATATACTAAAACTGATGAAAAGGAAGAACCTACAACCAAGATTACTCTACCCGGCAAGGATCTCATTCAGATTCGATGGAGAAATCAAAAGCTTTACAGAAAAGCAAAAGCTAAGAGAATTCAGTACCATCAAACCAGCTCTACAACAAATGCTAAAGGAACTTCTCTAACTGGAAAACACAAGAGAAGAAAAGGACCTACGAAAAAAAATCCAAAACCCTTAAGAAAATGGTCATACGAACATACATATCGATAATTACCTTAAACGTGAATGGATTAAATGCTCCAACCAAAAGACACAGGCTCGCAGAATGGATACAAAAACAAGACCCATACAAACGCTGTCTACAAGAGACCCACTTCAGACCTAGGGACACATACTGACTGAAAGTAAGGGGATGGAAAAAGATATTCCATGCAAATGGAAATCAAAAGAAAGCTGGAGTAGCCATACTCATATCAGATAAAATAGACTTTAAAATAAAGAATGTTACAAGAGACAAGGAAGGACACTACATAATGATCAAGGAGTCAATCCAAGAAGAAGATATAACAATTATAAATATATATGCACCCAACATAGGAGCACCTCAATACATAAGGCAACTGCTAACAGCTCTAAAAGAGGAAATCGACAGTAACACAATAATAGTGGAGGACTTTAACACCTCACTTACATCAATGGACAGATCATCCAAACAGAAAATTAATAAGGAAACACAAGTTTTAAATGACACAATAGAATAGATAGATTTAATTGATATTTATAGGACATTCCATCCAAAAACAGCAGATTACACTTTCTTTTCAAGTGCGCAAGGAACATTCTCCAGGATATATCACATCTTGGATCAAAAATCAAGCCTCAGTAAATTTAGAGAAAATTGAAATCATATCAAACATCTTTCCTGACTACAACACTATGAGATTAGAAATGAGTTACAGGGGAAAAAATGTAAAAAACACAAACACATGGAGGCTAAACAATACGTTACTAAATAACCAAGAGGTCACTGAAGAAATCAAAGAGGAAATCAAAAAATACCTAGAGACAAATGACAATGAAAACATAATGATCCAAAACCTATGGGATACAGGAAAGCAGTTCTAACAGGGAAGTTTATAGCTATACAAGCCTACATCAAGAAACAAGAAAAATCTCAAATAAACAATCTAACGTTACACCTACAGGAAATAGAGAAAGAAGAACACACAAAACACAAAGTTAGCAGAAGGAAAGAAATCATAAAGATCAGAGCAGAAATAAATGAAATAGAAACAAAGAAAGCAATAGCAAAGATCAATAAAACTAAAAGCTGGTTCTTTGAGAAGATAAACAAAATTCATAAACCATCAACCAGACTCATCATGAAAAAAAGGGAGAGGACTCAAATCAATAAAATTAGAAATGAAAAAGGAAAAGTTACAACAGACACCGCAGAAATACAAAGCATCCTAAGAGACTACTACAAGCAACTCTATGCCAATAAAATGGACAACCTGGAAGAAATGGACAAATTCTTAGAAAAGTATAACCTTCCAAGACTGAACCAGGAAGAGATAGAAAATATGAACAGACCAATCACAAGTAATGAAATTGAAACTGTGATTAAAAATCTTCCAATAAACAAAAGTCCAGGACCACATGGCTTCACAGGCAAATTCTATCAAACATTTAGAGAAGAGCTAACACCTATCCTTCTCAAACTCTTCCAAAAAATTGCGGAGGATGGAACACTCCCAAACTTATTCTATGAAGCCATCATCACCCTGATACCAAAACCAGACAAAGATACTCCAAAAAAGAAAATTACAGACCAATATTGCTGATGACTATAGATACAAAAATCCTCAACAAAATACTAGCAAACAGAATTAACAACAACACATTAAAATAATCATACACCACGATCAAGAGGGATTTATCCAAAGCATGCAAGGATTCTTCAATATATGCAAATCAATCAATATGATACACGATATTAACAAATTGAAGAATAAAAACCATATGATCATCTCAATAGATGCAGAAAAAGCTTCTGACAAAATTCAACACCCACTTATGATAAAAATTCTCCAGCAAGTGGGCATGGAGGTAACCTACCTCAACATAATAAAGGCCATATACAACAAACCCACAGCAAACGTCATTCTCAATGGGGAAAAACTGAAAGCATTTCCTCTAAGATCAGGAAAAAGACAAGGATGTCCACTCTCACCACTGTTATTCAACATAGCCTTGGAAGTCCTAGCCACCGCAATCAGAGAAGAAAAAGAAATAAGAGGAATACAAATTGGAAAAGAAGAGGTAAAACTGTCACTGTTTGCAGATGACATGATACTATACATAGAGAATCCTAAAGATGCCACCAGAAAACTTCTAGAGCTAATCAATGAATTTGGTAAAGTGGCAGGATACAAAATTAATGCACACAAATCTCTTGCATTCCTATATACTAATGATGAAAAATCTGAAGGATAAATTAAGGAAATATTCCCATTTACCATTGCAACAAAAATAATAAAATACCTAGGAATAAACCTACCTAGGGAGAAAAAAAGACCTGTATGCAGAAAACTATAAGACACTAATGAAAGAAATTAAAAATGATACCAACAGATGGAGAGATAGACCATGTTCTTGAATTTGAAGAATCAATATTGTGAAAATGACTATACTACCCAAAGCAATCTACAGATTCAATGCAATCCCTATCAAATTACCAATGGCATTTTTTACAGCAGTAGAACAAAAAATCTTAAAATTTGTATGGAGACAAAAAATACCCCAAATAGCCAAAGCAGTCTTGAGGGAAAAAAACGGAGCTGGAGGAATCAGACTCCCTGACTTCAGACTATACTACAAAGCTACAGTAATCAAGACAGTATGGTACCGGCAGAAAAACAGAAATATAGATCAATGGAACAGGATAGAAAGCCCAGAGTAAATCCACGCACCTATGGTCAACTAATCTATGACAAAGGAGGTAAGGATATACAATGGAGAAAAGACAGTCTCTTCAATAATAGGTGCTGGGGAAACTGGACAGCTACATGTAAAAGAGTGAAATTAGAACACTCCCTAACACCATACACAAAAATAAACTCAAAATGGATTAGAGACCTAAATGTAAGACCAGGCACTATAAAACTCTTAGAGGAAAACATAGGAAGAACACTCTTTGACATAAATCACAGCAAGATCTTTTTTGATCCACCTCCTAGAGTAATGGAAATAAAAACAAAAATAAACAAATGGGACCTAATGAAACTTCAAACTTTTTACACAGCAAAGGTAACCATAACAAGACAAAAAGACAACGCTCAGAATGGGAGAAAATACTTGTAAACGAATCAACGGGCAAAGGATTAATCTCCAAAATATATAAACAGCTCATGCAGCTTAATATTAAAAAAACAAACAATGCAATCCAAAAATGAGCAGAAGACCTAAATAGACATTTCTCCAAAGAAGACATACAGATGGCCCAAAGCACATGAAAAGCTGCTCAACATCACTAATTATTAGAGAAATGTAAATCAAAACTACAATGAGGTATCACCTCACACCAGTTAGAACGCGCATCAAAAGAAAATGTACAAACAACAAATGCTGGAGAGGGTGTGGAGAAAAGGGAACCCTCTTGCACTGTTGGTGGGAGTGTAAATTGATAGAGCCACTATGGAGAACAGTATGGAGATTCCTTAAAAAATTAAAAATAGAATTACCATATGATCCAGCAATCCCACTACTGGACATATACCCAGAGAAAACCATAATTCAAAAAGACACATGCACCCCAATGTTCATTGCAGGAATACTTACAATAGGCAGGTCATGGAAGCAACCTAAATGCCCATCAACAGACGAATGGATAAAGAAGTTGTGGTACATATATACAATGGAATATTACTCAGCCATAAAAAGGAACGAAATTGGGTCCTTTGTTGAGACGTGTATGGATACAGAGTGAAGTCAGAAAGAGAAAAACAAATATTGTATATTAACGCATATATGTGGAACCTAGAATAATGTTACAGATGAACCAGTTTGCAGGGTAGAAATTGAGACATAGATGTAGAGAACAAACCTATGGACACCAAGGGGGGGAAGCCATGGGGGGTGGGGGGGTGGTCTGATCAATTGGGTGATTGGGATTGACATGTATACACTGATGTGTATAAAATTGATGACTAATTAGAACCTGCTGTATAAAAAAATAAAATAGGATTCAAAAATTCAAGAAAAACCCCCATAAATTCCACCCCTTAACATTCAAAACGGTCCTGATTTAGATGATAAATTATCCTCACTATAGATCCTTTTATCTGGCTCTTGATACAGAGTCAGTTCATCTTTTCTCTTCTGATTTCTTTTTCAGGAAACACAATTTATTAACATATCTTAACAAATACAGGAGTTAACCAACACATGTTTTTCTTATATATAAATTAGAAATATTCAAACGTGTTTTCCAATCAGTTCCAAGGCACTAATATATTGCTTTTCTTCATATAACAGCTTTATTTTAATTAATATACCTTGCAATTTACCCATATTAAGTGTAAAATTCAGTGGTTTTGGTATATTTACATTGTTCTTCAGTCTTTGCTTGTTCTTCTGTTTTTGATAATATCATGATATCATCAATGTAGTATTAGCACACTCAGAACCTGCGTGAAGTCCAAATCCCTCCTTACCAAATTAAGACAGTAAGTTGGTGAATTCAAATAACCCTGTGGAAGTCTAGCAAACATTAATTGGGATCCTTCCCACATGAAGGCAAACTTTAGTTGGCTCTTTTTTGAGATTAAGATCAAGAAAAATTATTTGTAAGGTAGATCACTGATTTGTGGTCTCCTTATCACATTGTATTTTTTCCAGCCACTGTGAAAACAAATTAGTGACTGCTGATGCTCTAGGTGGTACTCTTTATTCAAGCCTCAGTAATATATTGTTAGTCTCCATAAGACATCTGCCTTTTTCAGAGGCCACACAGGGCAATTGTACAGCAAATTTGTTGATAACAGTCCTCCGACGTCTAATATGTCCTTAGTTAAAGTGGTAGTGTCTTTTTCTCCACCACGTATCTGAGAGTGTTTCATATTAATTACCTATGTGGGCTTAGGCAAATCTCTAGGTTGCTATTTTGTGTATCCAGTTAATACTGGGAAAAGAGAAACTTACATGCCTTCTGTTTTACAATATTAAATAAGGGGATGTTCACCCATCAGATATAATATCTTCCCCAATAATAGATTCATGTAAAGAAGATGCAAACACTTCACATAAAGTCTGTTCAGTTTTCCAGTTGTCTTCGATTTTACCTTAATCTCATCAACCACTGCATCCTCATATTATTCCAATTTCATTATAGCCCTCATTAGGAGTTCATCAAAGGTTTTGGCATCACAGTGCATTGGGCTGCTGGGTCAGAGTCCCAGAAAGGATTCTTCTCTACCCTTGGCCATTTTACCCCTATATGGCCGTATGGCGTTGGGAGATCTTGTTTTTTCTTCTATTCTCACTTTCATTCATTTCCCAGACTATCAATCTGACAATTCAAGGACAGGTTTCTCATCATCCTTTCTGTCTTCTGGCTTTCAGAATTCCTACAGATGAGGATAAATAGAGGGGGTTTTCTTAGGCCCTTCAAAGTTGAGGGACCAGCAGGAGCTCCCATCAGCCCACCCCACCTCTGCTAGTGCTGCATTATGATTTTGCGTTGACCCCATCAATGTTTGCTTAATTCATACCATTTCGTAGTCACAGTGTTACAATTTTCACCCTGCTGGGACAAGTCCCTTGACTATTCTAATTTTCTTAGCATCTGTAAGACTAATAAGAGGAAGCTGACACACCGAATCTGATATGGCTTCTCTGATCGTTGCTTGATTTTGCAGCAGCTAGTTTATATTGGGTGCTCATGCCAAAGGGTTCCTTAATCACGTATTTGTTATGACCTGGGTAAGAAGCATATTAATTAGATGCACATCTAATCATCATAAAGTCAATCTAGCATGGTTTGTATGTACAATATATCAGCTGCTTCATCTCGGGAGTTCCACTTGGAACTTAAAGGAGAGGAAGGACAATTCTCTTTCTCAGGATAAACAAATTTTATAGAAGCATTTATCTAGTCTACCATGCTAGCTGCACCCTTGGGAACAACCTGCTGTGTATTTGGATCATTTATAGGCAGACGTAATTGTTCAATAGTAAGTTGTGGGTCCTGTATCACCCAAACATACTCCTCTGTTCTGCAGCAAAACCAATGAGATTGCTCCTGTATTAGTTAATTTCACAATGAATTTTAGTAAAAGTTCTTTAGGAAGCTAATGATACCAATCTACAAAATGAAGCAACTGCTTTATACTATACACCCAGATTTCAGTAGTTTCTTGGTTTTGTTCACCCTCATGCTACCTGGACTAATTTTGGGGACCAGATGTCATAGAGGTGCTATCTCTTGTTCCAGCATAATTTGTGACAGCATTTAAAAAATAAAACAAAATACGTTTAATAAAATGTGGTTTAGAAACTGAAACTATAAAACTTGCTGGAGAAAATTAAAGAAAACCTGAAAAATGAACAATACGTGTTATATTTTTAAAATGTTTACAAGTATCTGGGAAGTACTTAAGGTGGAAAAGAAACATTACTGCTAAGCTTGAAAATTATTTGACTGTATTAATTATTGACACTGAATGTGACTATTATATATTTCTTTTATTGATTGAATAAGTCTAAGAATATGTTCCAATATTCTAAATCTCTCATATCATTTTTTCTTGATGAATTGGTAGAATACCTTATCAAAAATACTGCCAATTGGCTTGAAAAATAGTGTTGGCCCCAGAATCTACTGGTAAGCCGGTATCAGGAATTAATTAATGATTTCATCTGCCTTAATGTTTTTGTATGATATTAGGAATTCTTAAATTTCTTAGCAACTACTATAAAGAAAGGTCAATGTCTTACTTTCACAAACCAATATGATATTCTCTAAAATTATTATAATTATTCAGATACCAATATAAAGAGAAAATACTTTAATGATAAAATTGAAAGGCTAAATTAACAGTGCACAACAAGAGTGAGTGGCAATTTTAGAACTCTGTTCATCTGATCTCCAGTGTAGTGGTCTGCTTTCTGTATGGTATGGTGGACTGCCTTTTCCTTCTTTACACACATAAATCTCCATCAGCGTCTCAGTCTGCTCAGGTCACCATAACAAAAATACCACAGGTTGTGTGGCTTAAACAACAGAAATTTATTTTCTCACAGTTCTGGATGTTGGAGAGTTCAAGATCAAGGTCCAGCAGGCTTCAGTTTCTGATATGAGCTCTCTTCCTGGCTTGCAGATGGTCACCTTCTTGCTGTGTCCTCACATGGCTTTTCTTCAGTGAGAGAGAGAGAGAGAGAGAGAGAGAGAGAGAGAGGGAGAGAGAACATGAGAGCGAGCTCTCCAGTGTCTTTTCTTATAAGTACAGCAGTGCTCGCCAAACAGCTTAATTACCTCCTTAAGACCCTATTTCCAAATACAATCATATTGGGAGTTAGGGCTTTAACATAAGAATTTGGGAGGAACACAATCCAGTCCATAGAAATCAGATGCTACCTTTTTGACTTGAGAACTAGCTACATTTTTCAGTTATATTTTTAAACTTTAAGGTTATCTATATCCAGTTAGCTTAGGAAATCACTCTGGATTCTTCCTCACACATTTTTCTTCCCATTTCTGCCAGACTTTTTCTGTAACATCTATTCTATTGGCTTACACCTGGATTTCGTCTTTTTACCTCATAATCTCATAATCTCTGATGTCCTAATTATTAACACAGGGGCTGTTTCCCTGGCTTATTTTTTTATTTTGATTCTGGATAATGCCTCTTGGAAAATGCTATTTAAGTGATGCACTACAAATTCATTGATAAAATCCAGATTATTCCCATAATCAACCAATGGTTCTAGGATACCTTACTTCAGTCTGGACCCAATGCTCAGGGAACTCACAAATCTGCAAAGGAGAATGAGAAAAGAAAATACTAGTTAATTATGTAACCTCTCTCTAGTCTTTTTAACTACTTTATATTTGTTCTTTTGAATTTACATTTACACTACTTCAGATTTTCCCATCTCCTAACCAGAATACTGTTCTGTCTTTCTCACCTTGTAGCCCATATTGGAAACATTACCTCTATTCTTTGTTCCACTCTCTCACTTTCTACCTACATCTCAAATAATTGTTGATTCATCCACTGAAACTGCTCTTACTATGCTTAATTCTTGCTGTTAAACACAATTCATGAAAATTTTTGTCTTTTTCTTACAAGAACTTACTTTTTATTGATCTCCAAAATCCTTTCTCTATTATAAGTATTATTATTATTACTATTACTATTACTTGACACTCATCTGTTTTCCTCTTACTTTGTATCTGCCCTTTTCCCAGAATCCTTGACTGAATCATAATCTCAACTGTTGTCATTTCTTCATGTTCTGATTTTAGTCCTGTGCTATCCTCACACCACTGACTCTCCTCAGAAGACTTCATTGCATCCATTTTTTAATCTATCATGTATAAACTGATAGAAACTAATCCCTATAATAAGTCTAACTCCTCACTCTACATTTTCATTTAGGCCACTTGCACCACATTCACAACTGACTAAACCTGTTCCCAGATCCCAATTTCTTCAACTACTATATTCATCATTTCACATGAAAGGACCAACATTGACCTGGTATTCAAAGTCAGAAACCCAAAAATGCTAGTCATGAGCCTCTCTGCTATGTTTTGAATGTTTGTGTCCCTTCATAATTCATATTAAAATCCTACCCCCCCCCCAAAAGGGGATGGTATTAGTAGATGGAATTTTTTAGAGGTGCTTTAGTCATGAGGGTGGCACCCTCATGAATAAGATTTATTTATAAAAGAGGCTCCAGAGAGATTCCTAGCCACTTCCACCACGTGAGGATACAATGAAAAGTCTGTGACTCAGAGGAGAGCCCTCACCCAACCGTGCGAGCACTCTTATCTTGGACTCCAGAATGCTGAGAAATAAATTTCTGTTGTTCAAAAGCTACCTAGTCTGTGGTATTTTGCTAGAGCAGACACAAAAGACTAAAGACACTCTCCCTTAGCTTCCAAGTCTAATAAATCACTCAGTCCTAGCAATTCTACTTCCCAAACAAACCAGTCCGCTTTAGGTAATTTAGGTAATTCTCAATACTATTATCACTGAAGTTCTCCTGACTTCTAGTGTACTAATTCATCTTTCTGTTTCTGTTCTTGCCTACCTTCAATACATTCTCTTTTGTGTAACTCAATTGATCTTACAAATCTGATTCTTTATTCCTCTGATTAAAAACCATCTCATGATTCCAAGGAGCTTCACGGCAAGTCTCCTTATTGTAACATACAGAATGCTTTATAATGTGGCTCATATTTACGCTTCCAGCCTCAGTTCCTACAATCATGTTCTCATATTCTAATCTCCTGCCATTCTGAACTAGCTGTCATCTATCAGCTGGATCATATTCTCAGGTTTTCTTAACTTTTAACATGTACTTCTCCTGGGTGAAATATTCTCTAATACTTTCTTCTTATTTCTTAGCAAATTTCCATCAGTCATTTAAGACTTCTCATCTTCTTCCCTATACCTAACCCCTTTCTATATATTCAACTATCTTTTTTTTGTTTGTTTTTGGTTTTGCCGGGTCTTAGTTGCGGCAGGCAGCCTCCTTAGTTGCGGCTCGAGGGCTCCTTAGTTGTGGCATGTGAACTCTTAGTTGCGGCATGCATGTGGAATCTAGTTCCCTGACCACGGATCGATCCCGGGCTCCCTGAATTGGAAGCATGGCATCTTAACCACTGCACCACCAGGGAAGTCTCAATATATTCAACTATCTTGATTTGTATATATCTTTCAACCAGCAATTGCTGTAATTGTTCATTACTCATCCATAGGAATGAGGGTGTATATTGTTCATCTTTAAATCTCAACTTCTAGTACAGTGCTAAGGTGATGTGGTTGCCAAATGCACAGATGTTAGCAAAACACAGGAAGTGAACTCTAAACTTCCAAGTAGATTCAGAAGCTGAATGCCAGACTGTATCGTCCCAAAGTTAGTCGCAACAGTATCTCCTATTCCACATGCTCTTCTAAAATGTGACTGTGGAACTTCTCCCATCAAGAGCTGTGGTCTGTGTTCCCTCACTGTATCACCTTGGCCTTGCTTCCTGGAATGCTCATGCTTGGAGGCTTGAACTGCCATATGTGAAGTCCAGTTACCCTAAGGCCACAACACTCTGAAAGCCCAGCCACATGGAGAGGCCATGTGTAGACACTCAGGTCCACAGACTTCTAGTCCTGCCTGTTGGAGAAGTGAACGAATGATCCTTCAGATGATTTTGATTGCCAGACATCATTGTCAGTATTTGAGTTTTTCTAGCTAGGGCATCAGACTTTGTAGATCACCGTCAAGTAGCCCTGGCTGTACCATTTCTGAATTCGCAACACACAGAAACTGTGAACCAGATAAACAATTGTTATTGCATGCCACTAAGTTGGGAGTGGTATATTACACATGAATGGAAACTGGAACAAGAAATATCACCAGTAAAAAAAAAAAAAAAAAAATAGGTCAAGATAAAAAAAAAGGCACCAGCTTATTAGGTGACACTCAAAGGGCGAGTAAAAGAGAACATAACTTTCTTCACAACTTGGGAAATTAGAGATTACTCTAGAATAAGAAAGTACTGCTTTAATTTTCTTTCACATTCCTGCTATTTTCAAGGAGTTTTTGATTTCTTTTAGGTTTTACCTTCCAAAAAAATTAAAATTGAAATTAATAGAAATTTTTATTACTAGATAATCCAATATATATATCAAGATAATCTAACATGTTCAGATAGCAACTTATACTTTTACTGATTCTAGCCATAAAAATCAACCTGCTAAACTGTAGAAACAAGTTTTTAATTGGCAAACAAATCAAAAGCAACACTCAAAAAAAAATATTTTTTTCACTAGTTTTTTCTCCTCTTTGGTGTTGCCAAAACTTCTAAATTTGTTGCCTGGAAGTATTTCAAATATACCCTTCTATAGGAGGGGAAATCACCTTGAATTTTCTCTTCATCTTTTCTCAGTTCATCTTCCCATAAATGTATGGAGCCATTTTACTATGAATAAAAAATAAATTCAATCAATTCTTGCATAAGTTGATATTTTTGCCTAAAGTCGGAATTTATTTTGTCTATAAACGGGAAGGAAAAATTACCAAGTTATTTGAGTTTTTCAAGTATCCAACAAAGAAAAAGAAAAATATTAAATCTTATTTGACCTGTAACTTTTACAAAGACAAGGTATTTTTGCCTTTAGGAATTCAATTACATACCATTATATAATAAACATAATTGTGCATATAATTATGGGAATACTTAAATTAAAAAAATTCTTCAGAAATTATTGAAAAATATGAATTATATATCATATTTTAAAGTAAGTATATTAAGACATTCTTCTGCCCTTTAGATGAAAAACATTCTTTGAAAATGTAAGCTTTTAAAAATAATTTTAAGACAATGCTTATTTATTTGAAACAAAAATGAGAGAAATATTGACTCATTTTCTTTCTAGTCCAATAATTGAAATGTTTTTATTTTTATACTCATTTCCAGTCATTGCCTATAAATATTCATCAATTATAAATAGCTGGAATTCTAGAAGTTAATTTTTCATTATGTTTAGTTATATTTATTGCATGATATTATGTTAAATATATTTATTTATTTTTATAATTATCATTTTTAATTATTTCAAATGATACCATTTTCTGGAGAGATTAACCAAAATTATAACAATTCACATACTATTGGATATTTAGGCCATTTTTTAAATTTTGAAAATAATGCTAAAACATCTTTACACATATGCTTTTTGACTAATCCTTTGAATTATTTTCTTAGAGTGATTCCTAGTAGTGACCCTATATGTGTCATAAATGTAAAAACTCTTCATGATCCTTGACAAATGTTAACATATTGCTTTCTAGAATAGTTACTCAAAGTCACTGTTATATTATGTGTGTTCTAGGATGACTGAAACTTTTCAGGCATAAGGTCACATTTTTAGGAAATATTGCTAGTTTTAAAATATGTGAAATTATATCTGTTCTTATTTAATTGAAAATACTTTTCATGACTTTTAAATCATAGAAGTCTTTTAAAAGTTGACTTTTTATATAATCTTCATATGGGATCTCAATGGTTCCATAAATCATATAGTTAAAAGTTCTGCTTGTGTAGTCAATGAGAAACTTATTTGAATCCTAGCTCTTCCCTATAGCAGCTGTGTAACATTGGGCAAATAACTTGATCTCATTAAATTTCAGATCTATTAACTCTAAAATGGGAATAAAAATGTCAACCATTCTCATAGTGTCAAGAAGATAAAATGGGATAAAATATGAAACCCTTAGCACAGAACAATGCCTGAGTAGAATGTACTCAATATTATCTACTGTTGTTTTTATTATTATTATTGTAATATTTTTGCTTGTAAGCCAATTTGAATTATAATATTCAAATTGAGATAGTATTATCAAAAAATGAACAATATAGCTTGTGTGTCACTGTAACCTTAGTAGCTAACACAGTTCTTGGCACATAGTAAATTCTCTGTACATAATTGTTAAATAATTGAAGAAGTGAATGCATAGATAAAAACTAGAATTCATGTATACCTATTAAAGTATATTTTAAGCAAACATATTTTTCAGAATTAATTATTCAATTTACTATGGCCTACACAGAAGTAAAATTGATACTTAAACTTGAAAGCAGTTTTATGGAAATTATCTAATTCTCATTTTAATCTACATGATTAATCTACATTTTATTAGGGATAAACCTACTGTGGAGGCTTTATCAAACACAGATTTGTGAAGATTAGCTCTCTATAAAAACTATATACAGGACTTCCCTGGTGGCACAGTGGTTAAGAATCTGCCTGCCAATGCAGGGGATGTGGGTTCGAGTCCTGGTCTGGGAAGATCCCACATGCAGCAGAGCAACTAAGCCTGTGTGCCACAACTACTGAGCCCGCATGCCACAACTACTGAAGCCCGCACGCTTAGAGCCCGTGCTCTGCAACAAGAGACGCCACCGCAATGAGAAGCCCATGCACCGCAACGAAGAGTAGCCCCTGCTTGCTACAACTAGAGAAGGCCCGCATGCAGCAATGAAGACCCAATGCAGCCAAAAATAAAATAAATAAAATAAATAAATTTTTAAAAAACCTCTCTATATAGTATTTTGGACTTCATCTCTCCAACCTTAAAATTAAATTTCTGCATAAAATATACTACAACAAAAATTGGAAGTTATAAAAATCCATAATTTCTTAGGAGAACTTGTATAATTTTTATGTTAGCCTTTTATGGAAGATAGTTTAGCATTTACTGTTATCAAAAACAGCAGTTGATAGCTGCTTTATTTGGAGTAGATTTTGGATTTAGTCCAATCTATCTACAATTTCTATAAAAGCAGTGAAAATTGCTACCATTGCAATTGCTTGATCATAGTCCCATTATAATGGGATTAACATAAAACGTCTTGAGAAACATTTCAAAGTAATAAGTTTTACAGAGTAATACAATTTGTAGCTGTCCGTCACTGAAGAAATACTATGCCAACCAGCAACACTGCGTTAGAATAGGGTTTTCTCATTTAGAGCTTAAGGAGTTGTTAACTAAATATGCTAGTCTTATCTCATTTTTAACTATTTCAGAGAAAGAAAAATGAGTGAAGAAACATCTAACATTATAATTACAACACTCTAAACCGTACTCTAAAGTTCAAAACAGAACAAGTTTTCATTATAAGCAAATTTTAGATGGATGATTTTAAAAAGGGTTTTTTTTTTTTATGTCAGGTAACAAATTAACCATTTTGTAAAATTTATTTAAATAAAGACCATTTAATGGCTAAATGCAAATCTGAAACTAATTTGAAAATAATTTGGAAAACAGTGCAGTGATATATTTAGAAGATATGTTACTTTAAATTTAAGTTTTTTTATTTTCAATTAAAAAGTTGTAAATATTGAATATATTAGATGTAAAACTGTATGATTTAAAATGTGAAGCTATTCATGTGGAGGAGAAGAGGCAAATGAGAGAGATAAGAAGACTAGAAGAAAAATAAGCCTACTGGAAAGAGAAAGCTAGTCATAGGATTTGGAAGGAAAATAGCCCAAATCAGACCAAGAAGAGTTAGCTTGCATTTTTTTCATGTCTACTATTTTATGTGGAAGAAGAAAAAAAGAAAGTCAAGGGATAAATAATGTCTTAGATGCGTATTAACATAGCTCGGCTAAAGGCTTTGCTGTAGTTAGAAGACCGTTTCAGGTAAATAGGTTAGAAACAAGAGGAGGGAAACGAATGAATGTTTCGGTGTTAGGTGGGAAATGAGACAAACACAAGACCTATTCAGAATAAACATAACCAGTCAAAAGTATTGTCTCTTCTGTTAGGTGGCACTTAATTAACTGAGAAAGAAACCTGAAGTTGGCTTTTGCTAAATCTCTTAGAAACTACAGGGAATTCTTTAAAACTGCAACTAAGCTTATATAATTATATAAGAATAAGTTTTCTTATTTTGAAAAAAATTCATGTGTACTAAGATTTGATGAAGCCTGGGAGTATGAGTGGTTTAATTTAAAATGTTTTAATAATTGAAAAATTAAAAGGAATTCTTAGTTTAAAATAGTATTAAAAAATAGGTAACTTGAAAAAAGAGCAAGTTAGAACATTACTTACACCATAAATTAAAGTAATTTTGTATTTAAAAAATACTAGAAAGAAATATAGATGAAGATTTAACCATGTTGGAGCAGAATTTTCTAAGCACAAAAACACTAGAAGATACCACAAGGAAAATTTGGTAAATATACACTAAAAATACTAATGATACATACTGCTCAGTGATTGACCTGATACTTGACTTTTACTGAATATTAAAACTTTCCAAAATATATTTTATTTCATTTTTGATAAAGAATTGAGACATCATTAAAATGATAGGCCTTCTCTCATTAAGCAATATGAAATAAACAGCATTACCTATGTACTCTTATGCCAAAAATGTTTAACCTAATCCAATCAAGCCCATATCTAATGTCTAATTAGGAGAAAATATTGAGGATAAAGAAGCAAGATAAAGGTCAAAAGATACACAAGTTAATGTCATGACAGAGAGAGAGAGAGACAGAAGATTCAAAATTAAAACTGAAGAGACATAAAAGCAAATATAATCCATGGTTCTTGACTACATCCTGGTTTTAACAGACAGATTGTAAAAGACTTTTGGGGGATAATTGACCAAAATTTGAATACATTCTGGACAAATTATAGCCTATTTCTTTATCGATAATAATATTATGAGTATTCCTCGAAAGTAAATAAATTTTCAGACCAAAATTGAAGAGAAAATCAAAATCTAGAAAAGGCAGAATCTTCTAGATTTGTAATAGATTTTCTCAGTCAAATATGGTAATGTTAAATATGATAATGACAGGAATTGTCTGCACCCATATATAACCTTATAGCCTTACAGTTTCAGTGTGCTCCAGACATTTTCTAACTGTGAATATTTATATCTTCGTGGATGATGGTTTTTTTTAAGGGCGTCTCTCTTCCTGCACATGAAGCAGATCAGAAGTACTATGGAATTAACAACTATCAGTCTTCAAAATATGAATGATGAAAATTAATGTTAATAGTCTAGTTCCCTTGACTCTCAAGAAGAATAATGCTGTTTTATACCTTTTTCCAAATGTTTTCTGTAGGATTAAGTTTAAGTTGCCCACTGCAGTAACTGGCTTAATAATATATTATTGTCCATCTTCCTTTTTGTATATTAATCTCTATTTCCCTGCAGGATTGAACTTGGATATTGTCTCTGGGTCTGAATCTATGGAAAATCACAAGAAAAGATTTGGTACCAGAACTGCTCCTAAGAGTAAATCCTCAGCATAGGGTTCTGAGTTGGATTCTGGGCTGGCCAGATGGCAAGGACAATTATGCTGTTGGTAAGTGGGGTGGTGATACTGTACTAGCCCTGACATATTGTAGGAGCACACTTACTAGGACCCTTATCTGTGGAGATTTGGGATGTGATACACATAGGAGGTGCCCTGGCTTACCTAATGTCTCTAGAATTTAAGAGATGTGGTGGCAATAGTAATGTTAAGGTCTGAAGTGTTGGTTGGTTGCATACCGTTAGCACCATAAATGTGCTGAAGGAGGGAATGTCAGGCTTATGACAGTCAGCCTTCAATTCAGGAGCATGGTGAGAAAGCCAGAGTCCTCAGTGACAGCATTTTAAAAGACCTTTATTTCCAGAGCTAGAGCTCAGATTGGGCAGAAAACAAAGCCCAGTATATGACTATGACAGTCTCAAGAAAAGGCTTAATTCACAGTTGCAGCATGTCTCCAAGACTAAAATCAGAGAACTGTCAGGAAAAAGTGGGGTCGTGGGACATGAGATGGGGACATAGGTACATGCACTTGAAGAGGTTAAATGCTCAGATCTCCTTGACCTACTGGCCTGTTGGAAGCGGCCCTCTCTCCTCTGCTAGAAGAGATAGCTCCCTCTAGCCTGCAGACTATGCAGAGCCTTACCTGAGGAAGGAGACTTCCTAAAGATAATCCATGCTTCCTCTTATGGCTTCTAGGTCAACAAGGCAGTGAGGAGTAAACAAAAACCAGTTGTAGAAGTACTCTTTCTGCTTTAGGAGAAAAGATATTCATGAAAAGAACTGAAGGACCTAAGTCATAAGTATGGCTGGAACTTTAAGAAAATATCCTGGAATGGATCTTGAGGTTGCTGACCAGGGGTTGGGGGTGTTATGATAGAATATCAGGCTAGATAAGGGGACTTTCACTGACATGGTGTTACTCATATGTGTGTCAGGATTTGTGTCCTGGTGAGGATACTTGGAGCCAGTCCTAATGTATTCCAGGATGTCTACCTGAAGTTTAGAAAGAATGATGACCTACAGCAAGTGAGGTTTTAAAGAATTGCCTTGGTAGATTGAAGAAGCAGTCAACGGACTCAGAAAAGTGGGCACACTTAAATGGATTTGTTTATCAGGGTAGAGAACCCACCACCTGTGTTCCCTTAGAGTTTCCAAAGAAATCTTCATTCACTAAATCAAGATGAAAGTGTTAGTGTTATGGTCACTGTCCTTATTGAGAAAATCAGTGTTGTCTGACCTCTGTATGCAAGAGTTGGTATCTCTTCACCTCCAGAGGCAAAGTGGACATAATTACCACAATCTTCAGCAAAACCACAATAGTGACTGTGGCTACTGACCTCCATAGATCTGTGGTGACAGGTATAGTTTTCATACCTAAGTCAGTTCTCAGACATAACCCTTTGGTGGAAGGAGAGTTTGGGACCCTTGAGAAAAGCCTCTGAAATGCTAAAGTTTGTATATACAGTAGCAGTTCTCTCACAGGGGACCCAAAATGCCATCATACCTTCCCAACACAGCTGGGGTGGGAACGTGGGGAGTCTGGGAGATAGAGTCCTAGCTGAGGTCTATCTCAGAGTGGTTCAGTGAGGTCTGTGGACCCATCCTATGTTCATTTACTTGACTCTTGTGTTAAAAATGGGATAAAATGTACATAAAAGCTTTCAGAACCCTGAAATTAGTTATCTAAACTGTCCAGGAAGATTTATAATGGTAGAAAAGTAAAAGTAGAAACTCCTGAAGCTAGACTTTGCCTAAGATAGAAAATCAGAAGCAATAGCAAAACTCAAGTAGAATAGCAGACACCAGTGCCACAATTAGACTTAAAGCATGTAGTATGATGGACCCCACAACTATATGACTAAGTATTGATTATTATTATATTTTTTAATCATATACATCTGGGAGTCATTTAATTGTTAATAAGATCTCATACTTTAAATGGCTTTATATACATTTTTAATAAGTTACTGAGTAATAATAAGATTTCTATTTGCAGGCATCATTTTTAACCGCTGTTGAAGTGAAATACAAAAATCTGTGGATTCAAGAGTTAAGTGCCATTTTTGAAGATGGAAAATATTTTTCCATTTGTTGGATTTAAATATATAAAAATGTTGAACATGCATTTGGAAGTGTCTTTGTAAGGGGTTATACTAGAATAGAATGTAAAAATGATCAGTCTTTTCTTCTGAAGACCCAGAAATTTCTTATCTGTAGGTGACCTAAAAGCCAACTATTTTTATATGCAAGAACCAGTGCAAATGACTAACAGAGGACCATTGTGTTGGGCTGTACTTTTACAGCTGCATTTCAACTTCTTGCAGAGTTCTTAAAGGAAGTACTATAATGTGCACTGCCCACGTAGAGGAAAAATGCACACTTCTATTCTTAGATGAGTGTTTCATAAAAGCTCTTTATTTTTTCTTTCTTGGAACAGCTTGTGGTGGCTGCACTCCAAATCAATTATGGGTTTAATGGTCAACTAGGCTAAAATATGTCATATTCCGTTTTCAAAAGTTTCTCTTTGTTTCTTAAGATTAGCCGATATGTTAAAATTGATACCTGTTATACATAAAAAAATATAATATGAGCGACAGTTTATCAGGTAGAGTACATTTTTACCTTTTGGGAGACATGGTTGGTTGCTCCATCCTTCCCTTCCTCTTTTCTAAAAGAGTCCTTGTTTGTTTTAGGGTGACCAGCTCTCCATTACGGCACCTTGCTCATCAGAGGAAGCTGAGCCACCACCAGCTCCACATGAGGGCGCAATATTTTTAAAGTGAGCTCATCCATCTTCCTAGTGTTTAGACGTAATCAAATTCTGGTCAGTAGGGCTTCCCTGGTGGCACAGTGGTTGGGAGTCCGCCTACCAATGCAGGGGATGCGGGTTCGAGCCCTGGTCTGGGAAGATCCCACATGCCACGGAGCAACTAAGTCCATGCGCCACAACTACTGAGCCTGTGCTCTGGAGCCCGCAAGCCACAACTGCTGAAGCCTGTGTGCCTGGAGCCCGTGCTCCGCAACAAGGGAGACCACCGCAATGAGAAGCCCGCACACCACAACCAGGAGTGTCCCCCGCTTCCCGCAACTGGAGAAAGCCTGTGCACAGCAACAAAGACCCAACACAGCCAAAAATAAAAATGAAATAAATTTTAAAAAAAAGAGATGGGTTGCAATTAAAAAAAAAAAATTCTGGTCAATAAAGCATGAGGATAATTCTGCTTGGAGCTGCGGGGAATAGTTTTCTTGTCCCTAGAGAAAACCACAGGAAGAGATGATTTCCCACTTTACCTGACCCTGGATGGTGAAACCGAGAAGAGTTTTAGCTACTTTAGAACAATCTGCCAATACAGAAGATGGCAGATGGGAGACATGAAAAGATCAATCAACTATGAAGCTTACCATATTCTCAACATGTGTGAGGTAATATATTTCCTTATAATAAAGTTAGTTTGATTTTAGATGTCTGCTACTTATAGCTAAAAAGTCCTGCATGTTCCATACACTATTCCTTCTATTGCCCTTTCTTCTTTTCCTTTATTTCATATCTTCCACATGTTTATGCTTCACTTCCAAAATCAACAGTCTCTTGATGGTATTACAGATTACTTAAGGAATCAAAATTCATATCAGGAATCTTAGAATCCAATATTATATGGAACTGTTTCTCCTTTTTGAAAACAGTGAAATACAGCTCATTAGTAACTATAACAACTAATTGTTGATCTTACAATGTGCCATAAAATGTGCTAGATCCTTTCCACATGTTACTTTTATTTGACACTTACAAATCTATGATTGGTGTTATTTCCTTTCTGCAAATGAAGAAGCCAAAATTCATAGAGTTAAGCAACTTGTTCAAAGTTAACCAGAGTATTAAATGGAAGAACCAAGATTTGAACACAATCTCTCTCACTCTAAATCTCTTAATAATGTCCTCAGTGTCATCAATTTAGCCAAACAGAGAGCCCAACACAAATTAGTTGTCATCTGGAATTTCTATTAAATATTTTTGTGATAAGAACAATATTCCATTACCCATTTTGGGGGAACTAAATCGCACTCACCTTCTGTGGCAAAAATGATAGCACGATTATATTATCCACATTTTACTGCAATGATGTTGTGAAACAAACAAACCTCAACACTTCAGCAGCTTATATCAACAAACACTTACTTCTCACTCACACTAGCTTTTTTAAATTTAAGAGAGTGGTGTGGATTGGCTGAAGCAGCTCTGTTCTCACGTTGATGCAGATATACTTTACCTATCTCACTTTGTGGGGCTAGCAGCCACATGGAGCATGCACGCTCTTCCGCAGGCAGGTGGCAGAAGCACAAAGCCTTCAAGGAAACCATCATGCCTTTTAAAGCCTCCAGTTAGACTAGGCATACTGGTGCATTAATTGGCCAGAGCAAATCACATGGAAGTTTACATCAGTGGGTCAGGGGCCTGTACAACTTTTGTGGTGGTGGCAGAGGGGAAGGGAAGAGTATTTACAGAACACTCACATAATCTACCATAAATATCAGCATATTTTATATATTAGCTATTATATCTGAAAACTGATGACTCTTTTGCATTTTAAGTACAGTAATTTCTTACAATTATTATTACTGAAAAAGATATGTTTGGATTTTTAGAAAACATGAAAAAAATCCTCAAAGGGTATAAAAAGATACCCACATCCCCATTTTGCTGAAGAAAGCACTGAATTTTGTTCATATTTACTTACTCTTATGAATTTAACTTACACATTTATACAACTATCTAATCTATTTAAAAATTTGATGTAGTATATTTTAATCCCCAGCCATGAGAAGCAAGACATGTGGACACACACAGCTCCGTCTCTCCTTTTCTTTGTCTTTTAATTTGAACAATAACAACCACAGAAAACCAATTACATTTTATACACACATAATTATCTGAGCTTAATAACTTGCAATTATGCAATTTAAGTGTAGGTTTAACTCACACAGTCAGCTCTTCTTATATAAGAGTCCTCTGGTCAGAAAAGCCAGGGTGGCTTCTCAGTTCCATTGTCTGGGTGCCTTATTCTCCTCTTTTACTCCTTCGTGTCCAGAACTCTCTTCTGTCACTTTCCTGTCACAGAGTACAGTCAGAGGGTTTGATCTTCCTGAAGACTCTTCCACGTGTCCTGGAATCCTCACCACTTTGGCACTCTGGTGACAGAGGAGAGTCAAGGGTCTCCTTCTTAAGCAAGTATAGGTGTGATAGGTGATTGTCTCCCAGTGAAGCCTCACAGTGAACAATAGTAAAAGAACTCTGAAGCACAGTAGCAAAAGAGTCATTTTCTCAGGAAACATTCTTTTCACAGTTCCTACCATGATCAGAAATGAATCTGTATACCCAGAGGAAGAAAAAATCGACAGAAGATTTTTTTTTTTTTTTAACTGTTGTTTTTTTTTTTTTCTACTTTTTATTTATTTATTATGGCTGTGTCGGTCTTCGTTTCTGTGCGAGGACTTTCTCTAGTTGTGGCAAGTGGGGTCCACTCTTCATGCGGTGTGCGGGCCTCTCACGATCGCGGCCTCTCTTGTTGCGGAGCACAGGCTCCAGACGCGCAGGCTCAGCAGTTGTGGCTCACGGGCCTAGTTGCGCCGCGGCATGTGGGATCTTCCCACACCAGGGCTCGAACCCGTGTCCCCTGCATTGGCAGGCAGATTCTCAACCACTGCGCCAGCAGGGAAGCCCCGACAGAAGATATATTAATGTTTTCATGTTACCTGTAATTCATGCTAAGGATTTTTTTAGTTGTGGTCTGGATAAAGATACTTTTTTCTATTGTCTCAGACCAAATTGATTAAATAAGAATGATTGGAGGAAATGAACATATAAAGGAAATGATTTTAGCTTACTAACTTACATGTGATTTCACCTGAAATCCTAAAGGAATGATTCCAAAGCAGCAGGGCCTATGTGTACATCTGTTTTTCCCACCCAAGTTTCATTGAAAAACAATAGAAAAAGATAATGTGTAGTCTTCTTTGCAAGTAGATGAAATGTTGGTGAATTTTGTGATAAATTTCTCAATAGTTTATTGAATAGTTCCATATTCAACATCTGGCTCATTAAATATAAATATACTATATGATAGAATATAATTAGTGGATTATTCTGCATAAGCCAATTAGATTCATTGTGCCTAGTATATATCTAAATAATTGTATTTATTTTCAAATTTCACCTTTATGTTTGTGCCATAGAAAGATTTTTTAAAACAAAATATGACAAGTAAATACAAGGTTTTCAGATGGGTAAATATAAAACAATCTTTGTCAATATTCCTTGATAGAATTTTTATGGTAAACAGTAAAGAATTGCTTATGTATTCACATTCATGCTTCTACTAAATTCATTAAGCAACTTCTCTTAATCCTTTGTAGATATGAGAATTCCCTTAATAAAAAAAAATTAATATATCAGACACTGTAATTAAATCATCTTGTATTTTTGTTTTTACAAAGTTAAACAACACAGCTATTTATTCTTTTCATCTTTTCCCAGTTTTATAATATTGGGTTGGCCAAAGAGTTCATTTGGGTTTCCTGTAAGCTGTAACAATCCAATATTTTGTATATGATATATAAGTTAAAACTATAACAATGGAGAGAATCATTTGGGGATGATTGTGGCACAATAGGGATAGATTTCAAAGGAATAAAAGTCTTGACATAAGGAGTTTTTGATTGATAAAATACCTCCACACAGAAAATAATTAATAGAGATATGTTCTTTTTTTTTTTGGAATAAAAGACTACTCCTATCTAGAGCCACATATAAACCAATATTTCCAGAGTGGCAGTATTAGAGCTTCTACTTCAAGCTATAGGATTCAAACTGTTAGTTTAGGATTTTCTGATAAAATCAAAGGTCACAGCCAATAGAATAAATCCTCATTAATTGATGAATTAATGATCTGACTTCTCAGTGGTCTGTTCAAGTTCATGAATTTGTCTCAGCATTACTGCCAAGATTTTTGACAGGAACTACTGATTGCTGTAAAACCTCCCTTATTAGGAACTCATAAATTATAGAATAGAGGAGATGAGATATTAGAAATAATTTAATTGGAATTCTAACAAATACACTTTTTAAGAGAGGTAGTCTAAATGTAACTGTCCTACGCAGTACTCCAGTGTGTATCTAATTATCTCTAAAATGATTATTTCCCAGTTTCTACTCACAATATGGATTTTAATGTATTTCATACTATATTTTTTATGTCAGCACTGTATAACCCATACATATTCAAGCATGGTTTTACCACGTCTTTGTCTCTTTTCTTCTGTGATGGTGCTTGTTTGACTTTAATATTTTCTGTTCCAATGTATCAGGAATGAGGTTACTATCAACATTATGGGCAGATGATTGTTGTAGGGAGCTTTCTGATCCACTGTAGAATGTTTAGCAACATCTCTGCTTTCTACCCATTAGATGCCAGTATTAAGACTCCACCCCACCCCGCCCCCAATTGTGACAAAAAAAGGTGTCTTTCCAGACATTGCCAAATATTCTCCTGGGGGAGGGGCAAAATTGCCCTTGTTTGGAATCACTGCTACATACAGATTTTCATATTTGCCCTGATGCATATCATTTCCTTCCTTTCTCTACATTCATCGAGCAAGTATCTCATTGGTCACACATTCTATATACATAAAATGTTTGGCTGATATACTTGGCTCTGATGTGACAGAGCCAAGTAAAAAGGGAGGTTGACCATTTTTTATTTACGTGCCTTTTTTCTTACCATTAAATTTCATTTTTTGCATATTTAGAATAAAGACATTGAATATCACAAAGCCTAATTATGTAAGCTTCCATTGGGATAAAAGTCAAGTCATTAATTAGTCACATTCTTTACCACTACATCTGAGAAACACAAGTAAAGAAGAGAAAATTATTCTACCATGTTTAGAAAGTTTATAACCTTAGGCCTCAGTGCAAAGCTTACTTCAAGCATTGCATACCATTGATTTCAATGAATTTAATCCCTACCGGTTACACGCTTCATGAGTGTATTTCCATCTTTACAGGTGCTTCTCAGAATTAGTTGCTATTTTATAGGTAGTTACCATTTATATAATTAGATTAGAAAAGTTAGTAATTTAAAAGATGGCTAGAATTGAGGAGTGACATTATGAAGACTGATACTACCATCACGCTTCTTACATTTTCTTAAACCTCTTTAAGGAGTGTGAAAAAATGGTGAGAAAAGAAGTTATTAAAATAGTAGTCTGATTTCAAGGAGTTTCAACTTTAAGATAAAAGTCTAGTAAAATTTTACATTGTAATTTCCTGATAATTAAACACTGTCTCTCCTATGCTGGAACCACTTCTTTTCAAAGAAGTCTGTGGTATATATTAGTACTGTGATTTTCTTTCTTTAAGGAGTTAATTGATGGGCACCATATACAGTAATAGCAGCCCTGTCCATTATTGCCTCTGCACTGGCTCCTGTCTGATGGAACTCCCCTGTTGTCTTGTCCACCTGTTCTAAATTGACATCCAAATGCTCTTTCCCCTAGGGTTTCTTTTCAAAATATTTGCTTAGAAAAAAATTGATGCCTACTCCCAGTTTTGACATTCTAGTGATATTCTTACCGAGATTTGGGGACATTACAATGTACTTTCAGAAGTGATTGAGCTTGTCTTACTCTCACTTCCAGGAGTTTACTGTTAATACACCCATCTGGAATATATAATGTGGAAAGGTATTAGTTGGTCTGAGAATGAATTAAAATCTATTGATATATGTATATATTTTTAACAGAAAATATATGAAATTATACCAATTAAAGTTTCAGAGTCCTTGTGCTTTTTCAAAGAGTAGGCTATCTCTATAAATCTAGGGATATACAAGTACAATAGTGAATAAATAAATGAAGAGGGGACTATAATATTTAAATTTCAGTAAATGAGATACTTGCCATTCTAATTGAACTGCTTAAACTGCTTTTATGTCTAATTTGTACTGAATTACGCATCTATTTCTATCAGGCTGAACAAATATTCCTTTTAAAATTTAAGAGAGAAATAACACTGAGATAAATAGGTTTTATGGCCCTAGCAGTATTTTTATAATATATATTCATGATATATATATAAAATTATTTGGTTTTTTAGCCAATCAATTAAAATATCGTTTTAGCAATTCAATTAATTCTTTGCTTTAGTCAGTCATCTTTTGAGATGTCAAACTTATCTTGCCCTGAATTTTGTAGGCTACTAACTTTATTCACAAGTAAGACCAATTTCACATGGGATTCAATGTACAGCCAAATATGGAGTATGATTAAAGAAATAGGAAATTTTCCAAGTATGTTACAGTATCATCCTCATTGATGAATAAGGTGCCAAAAATCACAACCCTGAGTTATTTATCTGTTTAAAGTGCAATCTACTGAACACAACATTGAAAGACAAAAAGATATAATAAAATAGAGCTTAGGGCTATGTATTAACTTAGTAGTGTTCATTCTTGAATAAGCAGGTATAAGTGATCCGACTATCGAGATAATAATCCTCCTAAAGTGTAGGAGAGGGCCATTTTGATGGTAATTTTAAATTGTTCGAAAATAGGAAAGGATAGATATTGCAGTGGAGTACCAAGGATAAATAGAAAGCAGAATGAGGTCTTTGTTGGTAGATTTAATGAAAAGAAAGTCAATGTTGACTAAACAAGATGACTTTTTATTTACGACCTGATGTAGGACACAGTTCAAGCTCCTTACAATGGAATACAGGGCCCTCTATAAAAACCACTCTTTCTGGCTTTCTATTAGTTGAAGGGCACCAGGGAATCTACTTCTTAACCTTATTGTGTACACCCCTCCCCCAACTTCAATTAACAGGGAGTTAATTCCTGAACGAGGAGTAGATATTTCCATGATAAAATGTACCTCAATTATCTTCTTTTTATTATATTTTCCAATTAATTTTTCTTTAATAATCTTGCAGAACAACTGAAATAATTTAGGATTTCACAATTTAGATAGGTGATTTTATACATCAGTGTTTTAGATTATTACATTGACTTTTTGCTTCTGGCTCAAGCTGTGACATACCTATATACGTTACCTTATACAAAAATATAATTATTTACTTATATTTGTTAAATTTTACTTATTTAATATTTCACACTTGCAGTATTGCCTTCTTTGCCTTTCCCACATTTAAACAGTCAGGCATTCTTACTTGTTACCACAAGAAAAGAATATGAGAGGAAAAAGAAGCTAAAAGGTGAGTTACTGTTGAGACTTTAATTTGTAAAAGCCTGTACCCAAAAAAGGATAAAAAGTATATAAAAGTTTTTTTTTAAAAATTAAGAGCCAAGATGCTGTTATTCCTGACAAGGAGCTCCCTCCTCACACTCTCTTTCCACATAACCTAGAGGAGAATAGCATTCCGTGAGCAGAAACAACATAGAATGAAGCAAGTGGTATTGAATGTTAGAGAAAGGGACTCTGTGCTCTTTTCTTTGGCCAAATCCCAGTTAAACTTTTGATATTCAAGCATAAAAGAGACCTGTTTCTCATTTCCTGTGAAGAGCCCTTGGGAGATGGTAGGAATGCAGACATCAGAAAAGAATGTGTAATGTCTGTCGCTGTATAAGACCTAAAAAGATTCAGAGATTATCCCAAAATTTTGCCTGCAGATACCTTGAAAATAGTAATTTGTACACAAATAATGGAGACCCAGTAAGAACAATGGTCATCTCAGGAGATGTTAGCATACACATTATCAATTGTACAATTATCTATTGAACCTCTATTATGTGCCAAACAATTTTACAGATTGTGAAGCATAGCAGCAGTGATCAAAGCACTCAAAATCTCTGCCTTTGCAGAAGTTACATCCCAGTAACAGCTGGGTGGCATTAAGAACCAGATATTCATACCTAACTCCTCAGCATGATGTAAACCTTCCTGAACTTGAATTGAACTCTCAGGGAAATGAGAATCTGTGCAAGTGAACACAGAGAATGGACTATGATAAAAATGACGCCACACTTGGAGAAGTATGGGAATTAAATTGTAATTGAAAATCAAGTAAAATTTTAATTAATTATAATTAAATAATAATTATAGTTAATTAAATACCAGAGTTTTTGGACTGAGCATTATATCTATTTCTCATTATATACAGTAACTTTTGTGCTAGAGAATGTGTAAGACACTTCTATTATACATTATTTTATGATACTGCTGTTGTAATCATTTACTGAGTACATTCAACAAACACAGTGCACACAGTAGAGAAAGTACAATACATTCTTCCCAAATTTATGAACTTCTTTAACTTTTTCAAAAAATAATGTGAACATTAAAAAGTCATTCATATTCAATCAAAGTGAAGAGACACAGCATTCTTCAGGATCACTCAAACCCAAAGTACTAAGTATGTATACCATTAAGGCACAATGCAGTGTAATAAATCTTTCATATATACATTTTTAGATCAGCATAAGTTTGTAATCTGGAAACACTGTGTTGTTCTGGAAAATACTTCTAATTTGGTGAGATCAAATTTTATTTTAACCATGGAAAACATGTTAGTGACACTCTTTATCAAGAGTTGATATAATATAAAAATGACAAATTACTTCTTTTAACTGAGGTATAATTCACAAACCATAAAATTTTTTTTAGTATATATTACAGATTGTGCAACCATCACCTTTATCTAATTCCAGAATATTTTATTAACACTACAAAAAAACCCAAATCTGTATTAATAGCAGTCACTCTCCATTCTGCCCTATGCCTATCCCCAGGCCACCACTAATCTACTTTCTGTCTCAATGGACTTTGTCTATTCTGGATATTTTATATAAATTGAATTATTCAATATGTGGACTTCTGTGACTAGCTTTATTCACTTAGGATAATGTTTTCTAGGTTCATCCATATTGTGACATGTATTAGTACTTCATTTCTTTTTATTTCATTAAGTGCATTTATTCCATTGTACGGATAAAATGAGTTACTTATTATTCATCAGTTGATGAGCATTTGCATTCTTTCTATTTTTGAGCTCTTATACATCATGCTGCTCTAAACAACTGTGCACAAGTTTTTATATGGGCATATTTTGAATTCTCTTGGGTATATACCTTAGAGTAGGATTTCTGGGTCATAGGACAACTCTGTGTTTAACTTCTTGAGGAATTGCCAAATTGTTTTCTATGGAAGCTGCACCATTTTACATTTCTATCAGCTATAGGTCAGAGTTTCAGTTCTCCTACATGCTCATCCACATTTGTCATTTTCCATTTATTTGACTATAGCCATCCTAATGGGTATAAAAGGGTCTCTCACTGTAATTTTGATTTGGATTTTGCTAATGGTTAAATGTTTACTGACCATTTGTATATCTTTTTTGTAGAAATACCTTTCTAGATCTTTTGCCTATTTTTAAGTGGGTTATTTATCTTTTCATTTTGAGATGTAAGAGGTGTTTATATATTCTGGCAACTAGGCCCTTATCAGATATAGATTTGTCTTTTGACTTTCTTAATAATGCACTTTGATGCACAAAAGCTTTTAATTTCAGTGAAGTCCAATTTATCTATTTTTATGTTGTTGCTTATGCTTTTGATGTCATATCTAAGAAACCATCAACTAATTAAGATCACCAAGATTGGCAGGTATATTTTCTCCTGAGAGTTTTATAGTTTTAGTAATGTTTGTAGGTGTTGTGATCAACTTTAAGTTAATGTTTGTATATAGTGTGAGGTAGGAATCCAAATTCATTGTATTGCATGCTGATATCCAGATGTCCTAGAAACATATGTTGAAAAGACTATACTATCTTCCTTGAATGCTTTTGGCACCTTTGTTGGAATCAACTGACCACAGGTTTATCTCTGGAATCTCAATTCTATTTCATTGATTTTTTTGTCTATCCTGTGCAGGTACTATGCTATCTTGATTACTCTAGTTTGTTGTTAAGTTTTGAAATTGAAAAGTACTAGTCCGCCAACTTTGTTCTTCTGCAAAATTTATTTTTGTGAACCTGGGTTCCTTGAATTTTCAGGATCGGCTTTTCTATTTCTGGGGGGAAAAAAAAGGAGTAGTTGGAATTCTGATTAAGATTGCATTAAATCTATAGATCAATATTTGGAGTATTGCTGTCTTAATTACATTGTGCCTTCCAATCCATAATCAAGGGATTTTAAAAAATGTATTTTGTTGGTATTTATTTTAACAATATTTTGTTTTAGTTTTCACTATATAAGTATTGCACTTGCGTTAAATTTATTCCTAAGTATTTTATTCTTTTTAATGCTAATGCAAGTGGAATTTTCGTAATTTCATTTCCAGATTGTTTATTGCTAGTGTATCAAAATGTAGCATTTTATTATTGAGCTTGTGTCGTGCAATTTTGCTGAACGTGTTTGTTAGTTCTAATAGATTTTTGTGAATTTGGGGAAGTTCCTATATATAAGACCATGCCACCTGCAAAAGGCATAATTTTACTTCTTCCTTTACAATCCAGGTACCTTTTATTTCTTTTTCTTGCCTAACTGTCCTTGTTAAAACCTGTAGTACATTGTTGAAAAGAGATGCGAAGAGTACTCAGCCTTGTCTTGTTTCTGATCTTCAGGGGAAAGCTTTCATTTTTTCACCAGTAAGTATGACTTAGCTTTGAGGAAATTCCATTCCAGTTACTTTTTTTTTTTTTTTTTTTTTAGTGTTTTTATCATTAAAGGGTTTGGATTTTGTCAAAATTTTATATCTGTATCTATTGAGATAATCATGGTTTTTTTCTCTTGATTCTACTAATATGTTGTATTTCAGTGATTCATTTTCTTATACTGAATCAACCTTGCATTCCTTGGGTAAATATTAGTCAAGGTGTATAAACCTTTTCATATGCTGCAGGATTTATGTTGCTGATTTGTATTGATTTGTTGGGAATTTTTACTTTTACATTAATAAGGGATACTGGTCTCCAGTTTCTCTAATTTTAATGTCTTTATCTAATTTAGGTATTATGGTAATACTGACTTTTGAAATGGGTTAGGATGTGTTCTATTCTCTTCTGTTTCTTAGAAGAGTGTAAAAAGGATTAAGATAATTCTTCATTATATATTTGGTAGAATTCACCAGTAAAGTCATCTGTCCTTCTAATTTAAAAACAAAATGTATACATTAAGATTTACTCTTTGTGCTGTAAATTTCCGAGTTTTGACAAATATGGAGTGTCATGTATCCACCACTAAATTGTTATACAGAATAGTTTTATTGTTCTCAAAAATCCCTCTTCTTCACTTGTTCAACCCCCTTTCCTCATTCTCCTCAGCCACTGATATTTTTACTATTTATATAGCTATGCCTTTTGCAAAACTTTATATAAACAGCGTGTTGCCTTTTCAGACTGGCTTCTTTCATTTGGCAATATACATTTAAATTGCATCCAGGTTTTGGTGTAGTTTTATAGCTCGTTTGTTTTTATCACTAAATATTATTTAATTGTATGGATGCAGCACAGTTTGTTTATCTCTTCACCTTGAAGGATATCTTGGTTCCTTCCAGTTTTTGATGCTTTTGAATAAAATTGCTATAGTTACTCATGTGCAGGTTTTTCTATGGCTATCAATTTTTAAGTAAGTTTGGTACTACCTAGGAATGTGATTGCTTGATCCTATGGTACAATTATGTTTAGTTTTATAAGTATATTTTTTTACTAAAGTGGATGTACCAGGCTTAATTCCCACTATTTTTTTTTTTTTTTAATTCATTTACTTATTTATTTTTGACCGTGTTGGGTCTTCGTTTCTGTGCGAGGGCTTTGTCTAGTTGTGGCAAGTGGGGGCCACTCTTCATCGCGGTGCGCGGGCCTCTCACTATCGCGGCCTCTCCTGTTGCGGAGCACAGGCTCCAGACGCGCAGGCTCAGTAATTGTGGCTCACGGGCCCAGTTGCTCCGCGGCATGTGGGATCTTCCCAGACCAGGGCTCGAACCCGTGTCCCCTGCATTGGCAGGCAGATTCTCAACCACTGCGCCACCAGGGAAGCCCAATTCCCACTATTAGTGAGAGTTTCTGTTGTTCCACAATCTCACTGGCAATTGGTATTGTTAGTTTTTTTATTATTGTTGTTGTTGTTGTTGTTGTTGTTCTGATTTGGATTTTAGCCATTCTAATATGCGTGTAGTAGTATCTCATTGTGCTTTAATTTATATTTCCCTAATCATAAATGCTGCTGAGTATTTTAATATGTTTATTTATTTATTTTTATATGTTCATGATGATTTATAAATTCAGGTCTTTTGCCCATTTTAATTTTTTCCCACTTTTTTTTTTTAATTTTAAGAGTTCTTCTATATTTTGGATATGTGCTCTGGTTTTATTATCCATAAAATTGGGATTAATAATTGTAATCTCCTCATTGATTGGTTTAGTTGAGAAAATGCATGCAAAGATTTAGTGGAGACCCTATATACTGTAAGTGCCAAATAAATCTTTTTGGCTGGGAACAGCTTTGTTCACATCTTACCTTTCCAAAGCCTACCACAGAAACATAAATAAAAATGGGTCAAATTAATTAAAAAGCATGTCTAAAATAGGTGGGATTCAGGCGTATTTGTTTGGTCAGAACCTTTATATACACTCTACATTCACATCAACTGCTTCTAGCTTAAATACAGTAAAATTTAAAACAAAATGTATGATCATGCACACATGCAAACATGTTTTCTCATAATAGTCTTATACAAACCATTTGTTTTCATTCTTCTATTATGCCATTTATTTATCATTCTATAATACAAATATTCTAAAATATTGATGGAAGAAATTTTCACATATTGAGGTACAGGGAAGTCATTCTGGCTTGTATCTGCTTTGGCTTGAATTTCATGCTAACTAGAATAGCCTGTCTTATGGCCTTTCAAACAGGTATTGCACATCTTCTTTAACCATTAAAAAAAAAAAAAAAAAAGTTTTTACCAGATTTTGTGGAATGTCCACCTTGAAGATAGGGATAAATGCCCCCCTTTCCTGTGGTATCAGTGGTAGTACTCCTTTGAAGATTAGGTTCCCTTCCCAGACACTAAGGTCATGCTGACTCACTGTGTATGTGCTAATCTATCTCTTTTGAAACCTTAAAGGAATGTACTCCTGTCATGTTTGATGTTTGTTTTTTGTTCTGACAAGTTGTAAAACTGTGGTTCATGCATCCAAAATGGAGCCCTGTGGCCATTTTGGATATGGTTTCAGACACATATCTGCATCACTGAGAACCTGAATTTTCTAAACTGTATCAATCAAGGACTCTACCAACCGATTTTCAAAACAATATCTGCTAGAAGCTGCCAGCTGTAACCTTACGGTCTCAAGGTCTCCCGTTGTAATTATGCAACAATTTTGGACTCCAACCAATCCTTGCTTAGCAAGCATCCTTAAATTCTTGCCAGCTCCAGTTTTAATTCTTGACCAACAAATTATATAACTTTGTGGGTTTTGCCTCCCCCATTTTGCAACTGGATAGAACACAATTCAAATGCTTCTTGATTCCATGTCTCCTGGGCTGTAGTTCTCAGTTTGGTTTGAATACAACTCTTTTCTAGTCCTATTATAGATTGCTTATTGATTATTTGCATTGACAATATGCAATGGTTTCCTCTGTATAGTATAATTTCCAGCAAATAGTATGTTTTAGTATATGTTCTTATACTAAAATTCATAATATCATGGTGAAAAAATAATTGAAAAATACCCTGAATTCCTGAACTTTCAAAAACATATTTCTAAACACTATTTTTCTAATATAGAAGTTACTAATAAACATTAGTTATTCCTTAGCTCTATGCTGTTTTGCAAATCTTGAATCTTAATATTTAAGCATATCTTGAATGGATTACACATAAATTATTTTAGAATTTTTAATGTACATAGTTGTCTCCTCAATAAAATAGGTACAATCACAAGGTTGGAACTCAATAAAAAGAAGCATTATAGATCAAAGAAAACACACAATCAAATCAAGTATCTGATTCCTAGCCTGTATTGGCACTATAGTAAATAAATATTTGGCAAAAAATAATTTGAATCAGTTTGGTGAGGCTGCTGGCTCTTAACTAAACAAGTAGTTTGTGTGAAATCCTTCATGAAAACATGTTAAAACACACATATTTGGGCTGAAAAGATACCGGGAGGTAATCTAATATAGTATCTTCATTTTGGATATTTAGACATATGGAATCTGTGAATTAAATAATTTCAAAGGCTTAGTCCATGTCCAAAATTAAAGAATTAATTGTGGAAATGGTAGTAGATCTATAATCTACTCTTACTCATTTTGTCCTTGGAAAGATGACTTCACAACTCAAATACTCTTACTAGCTTATACTTTCAGGCTAATAAGAAAGAAGATGTACTCACCCAACAGGTAATTATGTTGCTTTGCTTGATATAGACGGTATTCTAAAAAATAAAAGTGAAGGAAAATTTTTCCTCAGTTAAAGCAAAAACAGAAACTTTTGATTTTCCTTTTGAAAGATGAAATCTAATAAAAATAGAAGGAGCATAGGACCAACTGCTGAGTGGTGTATAGGTTGTGAGTATAGATTCTAGAATCAGAAATATTTCTGAAAACATATTGAGCTGACAATAGCTCTGAGAATTTGCTCATAACTTAATCACATTAAGCCTCTGTGTTCTCATCTGTAAAATGTGGTTAATAACAGTATAATTACATAGAATTTTGTGAATATACAGTGAGAAAAATGCATACATATCTAGAGCATAGTTAATGCTTTAAGTGAATGCTGCTTCTTAATGTGTTTTACGTTAAGCAATCTTTCTTACATCTTACATAAAGGAGGAAACTCAAGAACTTATTTCTGATGTGTGCATGTGTATGCATATGTACATAAATAGAAGTAGAGGCCAAGAATAATTTTCAGTGCTGACCTACCCAGCATAGTAAGAGAGTTGACTGCATTGAAGATTACAGAGGAAACATATTTTGGACAGATTGCTAAGAAGTAGAAGAAATAGGGATAAGTTTTAGATGAAAAATAATAAATTCTAGATATAATTTGGAAACCTTTGTTTGATAGAGTGTTTCCATAGACAGAAAAAACACATAATTTTAGTAAAGGTGGTACATAAAAAGGAAGCTTGAATTAAACTCTTAAGTGGATCAATCTTTATTTTTCCGTTAAATGTAGTATGTGTATGGGAATCTATTTTGTGTCAGAAAGCTGCTGAATATATAGCAGTTATCAGAGCAAATGTGGTCCCTGTCCTCAAGATCTTTTTAATTTATGAAAGAAGAATACACTAAACAAGTACTGTAATATAAATATCCTGAAATTTAGAGAGGGAAGTGTTTTCAAGCTGTATGATGGACATACCCCAAAATATTCTTTAAACACTAATTTATTTCCTGTTTCATATAAATATATTTATATCAGTAAGTTTGTATTTATTCTGTCAATTTTGAAAATATTGAGAGCAAGATGCCCTACTGAAGATTTAACTTCTGTTGTTACTGTTTGAATGTTTTATCATTACCACAAGCAAATAGCAAGAAAGTTACCTTGGATATATTTGGGAAGGTAAAAGAGAAGTGATGCTGTTCCAAGTTTAGAGGTCAGTCTCCTTGCTGGAACGGTAAAAATGCTTTTGGGTAAAAGACTAATGCAGAAGCCACATGGACAGCGTCCCTAGGACCACCAGCATCTTGTAGACATGTACATGGGATTAAAATGAGCTAAAAGAGCACAGAAATGTGAATAGGAGAGGGACACTGTGGGAAGAGCTTAACCAAGGAATCAGATATATAAAGAGACTCAGCAGATCCGTACAGCCCCTCAGGTCAACTGCTCTGAGCATCAGTGGTGAGATCATGCAGCCTCGAGAAGACCAGTAGAGCCCACTGAACAGACTTCAGAGGATCCCCATTTAAGGCCGTAGGACTGGCTTCTTTTCAGCCCTTCATACATTTCCACATTTTGAGGAAATCTAAGAAGGCCAAAAGCAAAGAGAGTGATAGTAGAATTGCAGCTCTTCAGACCCATTAGAGGGAGCTTCAGTTTGTGTAGTTAAAAAAAAAAAAAAGCATATGTGATATTATTAGAATGCAGCATTCACTGTGCAGATCATTTATGATATATTCTTCTCAAGGTGTTTTACCACAGGTTCACTTTATTCAAATGTCCACAATTCACAATTGGTGGACTTAGGTATCCAAAAACAAATATCTCTATTTACTACAAACTACTTCAAAATGAATCCAGTCCTTAGAAAGTGGCTAAGCCATTAGACAGAAAAGACTAATACTTGTAAAAGTGTCTTCCTTTTGTCATATATGTTTACACTTCCCTGCCACTTGCTTTCAAAAAAAGAAAAATGCATCATAAATTTACTGTTCTTTGAGCGAGAATAGTCCTTAAAAAAATCATCTGATACAATCACTTGCTTTATTCTGTCTGATAAATATTTATTGAGCTTCTTCAAGATTCTGAGCACCCTGCTATAGAAACATAGCAGACAAAATGTTTTAGCTCTGAAAATATTCTCTTATCCCATTTCATAGGTAAGGAGACTGAGGTTTGGATCAATTTAGTGACTTTATCAAGTCTGAGAGGCTATAAATAATGGAATAGAGACTAGAACCCCGTTCTTACTCCTAGTGCTGTGTAATTGTCAAACAGTACTCTGCTTTGCAAATGTAATCTTAAAATAATTTCAGTGTTTCATTCAGTGATTTTGATATTGCCTAATACTGTTTATTGATTATACTGAATTAACTCCTATATATAAAAGGATAATGTCTTGCTATTTTTTTAAAACTTCTCAAAGTCAACAGAAAAGAACAGTGTGCATATGTATACATTATATATATGCATCTATTTGTATGTATATACACACACACATTGCAACACATATATCCATCCTATGATATGATAGCGTGAAATTTCAGGAGAGTATACAAAGACCTTCTTTTACTACTATGGATGATAAATGGTAGAAATCTTATCAAATCACAGGTATGCAGGAGCATTTTACCACAAACAGCTACTAAATGGGACAGAAGAATTGTTATGGATGTTGAGAAAGTAGCAACTCTAATAAATATTGTACATTAAACCTCTAAAAGGTAATGAAGCTAAACATTGCCTGTTATTCTCTTCAGGCAAGATTCAAGTTGGAAGCTACTGCCTTATCATTTAAATGCCTTGTGCTGTATACTCTAAACCATAGGCAGTCTCCAACAGTGAGATGATTTTTAGGCAATAAAAATCATTTGAATAAAATTACTTAAGCAAGTGAGCATCTGTGCCTTCATCTAAATGACCAAATGCTAGAAATTGAGGAAAGGAGCCAAGATGCTTTTTCTTAAAAAGAGGCAAAACACAGACAAAAAAACACAACACAGCATTTAGACACAGAAAACTGGCTTATTACTTTTACGTTCCTTGAAAGTTTTTTTTTTTTTCTTTTTCAGCTAGTCTGTATCTCCGTCTCTTGCTTCTGAAATAATTTGCTACTGTAAAGTTATTTTTGTCTTAATAAGATAATTTTCAAATATTATGCAAAAACAGTGTGTTTAATCATATCTTCTGTAAAAGTGTGCTCTTTTCCTTTATAAAATCTTTGTACATATACTTCTTGACTTTCATATTCAAAAAGTATACACACATATTTTAGGGTACCTACTATTTTAATTAATACTGATTTACTTTAATTTATTTTTCTCAGAAAATATTCTCACAATACCAGAAAACTGAAAAAATACTTTTTACTTATTAGTGATATCTAAACCTGATACTTTTTTGCATTCTCTTATAGGTAAATGATGTCAAACTAAGATTATTCATAAACTAAGATTATTTATAAACTAAGCTTGTGTCTAAAGAATAGAAAAAGATAGAAGACACATAACCTGCAAATAGTAGACATTAAGTTATATTCTAAGACCACAAAATTACACAATGATAGAAATTTTTTGTACTTTGAACTTCAATTTGATACCTCATTATATAGGGCAAACAGTAGGGAATTATAAGGCCAAAACTCAAAATACAACATTTCATTAAAATTGTTAGAAAAATAAAATAGTTAAAATATTTTTAAAAAATAAAAGAAAAACCTTAATTTGCCCTTTCTTAGCTAACTTGCTGGGATGTTTTGGATGTAAATGAAATAACCAAAAGTCAATGCAAATCATAGTTATTTTATTCTCAAATCATTTTATACTGCCTGGAGAAAGTACTTCTGTAAGAATTTTTTTTAAATTGTAGATGAACATTTTTAATAACCTAAAAAGAAATGCATCATATGAGGGACCTGATCAGCAGAAGAGAGGGTCAGAGCATGTCCGGACAATATTTAGAAAAAGATTAGCCCAGAAAGAGAATATGACTGTTTCAAAGATATCCAAGAAGTAAATAACTGATGGGAATTCAAGCAATGGGTGCTCAGCATGAAAAATTATAGCGACTGTTGAAAAATAGAGCAAGAAATTCGCATATCTCATAATTGGCACCAAGGAAGATCCTGTTAAGCCACAGACTAGCATTCTATCTACTACCATGGAGACTTTGGGAATCATATTCTGGGTCAGAATTTTTAACTTTTGTCTCAAGTACATTTGTTACCATGCGCCAGTTCTGATAGAAATCATAGTTCTTAGTAGGCAGTCATGTTGTATACTACATGATTTTTTTCTTGGGACTTACTAATTAGCCCTGATGCTACCTGGGGCATGTCCTGGACTCATGGGCTGACAACCCACTGAATGGAAAGTTAATTTGACATGGCCTGCCTTAGAAGGATAGGCCAGACAAGTTCCCTCTTTGATATCTAAATTAAGGTATACCAAATTAATAATACAGCTTTCAGGGTATGCTATAACTGAAAAGAGATAAGCAGAATAGCCATGAGATCCCATAAGGAATTCATAATAAGAGAACACTCATTTTCACATATCCAGAGATACAAGAAAGGAGACTATGTGGCTTTCAAAAGAGTAAGAGACTCACAGAGAAAGTAGGTCATCCCTAGAATGTATAGATTGAAACCTTATGTACCTTAAAATTAATCTTCCTTTGGTCTTGAGGCAATGTGAAGAACCTCTGTTTCTTTTATATAAAAATCCTAAATAGAGAAGAGTTCATGATCCAGACATTTGGGGGCAAAAGGTAATACAAATGATGAGTCTCCTGGGGACATAAAAAAGACAGGAGCCAAATACCAAGAGGCAGGGTATCCAGCCCCTGAGCTTCTAGGCAGTGACCTGCTCCTGGGGAACCCAGGCCAGGAACAAGTCAAAATTCAGAATGGAGATAGGTTTAAGATTATTTTTGTACAAATCTCAGGACTATTAGAATTATTTACTTATCTATAAGCCTTGCCGTCTAAACTCTAGGAATTAAATACAGGCTAAAAACTGGAGCTGAATCCATCATCAAGTTTGTAAGTTGTACAGGATGCCTACATAATTTGTGGGATCAAACTGAAAATGAAAATGCAGGGCCCCTTTCACCAAAAGCATTAAGGATTTCAAGAGGGAAACAGATGTGTGCTGAACCAAGAGGGGGGCTCTTCTTACACAGCTTCCTATACAACTGTGTAAGCTGGCCTTGAAGGAGTGGGGCAATCATACCAGTTTACCCTGAATAAATCATTTTACTGGGATAGCATTCATTTATGCCCAGTCTTCTTGACCTATTATCTGTCTTGTAATTATAAGGTGACTTTAGGTTTAGGAATACTTGCTTTTTTTGCTTATTAGGTATCTCTTTTCTAACTCAAGAAGTGGCACAGTACATTTAGGAACAATGTCCAGAATATTCTCATCAGATTAAAAATTCTATGCATCAGGTTTCATGAAGTTCTCAAATTCAAGTGGATAACAGCCTGAGCTGAACTCAAACGAGAACATAATTGAAGTAAAATTTTGTTAGAGACTCTGAAGGAAAATTAGGAATTTCCCTCAGGCATGTATTGTCTAAGGAAAAGCTCCCCTAATTTTGTCGGGAAAAAACCCACTTATTATTTCATTACTCCTGTTCTTCAAAGTTAAGTTAAAAAATCATTATATGTGGCTTAAATACTTGGGAACAAATTATCCTATAATTTGTGAAGTCTAACTCTTAGATAAAACTTCATTTCTGATTAGGAGGTCTTCCAGGTCTATGTAAGTTTCAGGTCCCACTATATCTGATCTTTAGGTTCAAGTGGAAAGTTAATGTATATTGTTTCATGCTGATTTATTTTGTGAGAGAGGTTTCTAGTTTGCAATTTCCATTGATTTTGCAGAACTGAGTTGTCATTTCCCATGCCCTGGCGCCTAAGGATGAAAACCATCTTAGTCAAAGATACCTAGAAAATAGCCTGAGGCAAAAGTCAATTGCCAACTCTACTGAGGAGTAGAATCCCAGGAAAATTAGGGTAAGAGAAAAAAGAGAGTGAACCTGGGAAGGGGGAAAAAATACAAAGTGGTACATTACAGCAGCTCCAAAACTTCACTAAAAACACTAGACTGAATGCTTATTCACCTGGGACATCTCCAAATAGGAAGGGCAAGGAATTTAAGTATGTGCCATCTCCTGTCTCTCATTGGCCAAATATAATCTCAAGATACAAATTCCTACACACTCCCTTCTAGTTGTACTCTTTTTGAGCCCTGAGATGTCTCAAAACACAGTGCTTCATCTGGGCCCAGGTGTGGAGGGAAGGGTCAGAGACACACAGAGCTAAGAGCAAATCTAAGAAGATGAATAAATCAGGTATAAAACTTCAAGGTTACGTTAGCCACAGACTTATTGCTTAGGAGAGAGGGATACAGCCTTTGTCCATTTTTCTTTGTAGGCAAAGTCACCTTTTTACCTGTAATCTGACTGTAATGTAATTGGTAGTAAATACATTTCACCATGAATATACTTGAGTCAGTTTTAATTTATTCATTTAACAAGATACTTTCGACCTTCTATTATGTGCACTGGATTATGGAAGGGATATAAAGATGAATAAGTCATGGGCCCTACTCCAAATTCTAATTAGTCCATTTTAGATTTGCTGTTGAAAGATTCACAGATGCAAGTTTATCCTTATTCCACTGGCTTTTTATAACAGAATCATAAGGTGAAGGCAGGGAAGAGGTGACAATTTTATCATTCCTTGTTTTTTTTTTTTCTTTCTTCTGATTTTAAAACAGTTTTAGGAGGGATATTCATTTAACTTTAATGGCTAAGATGAGCTCTATTCTACATAAATCTCAAAAGTTAAACAAATCATGCTTTGATATTCTTTGTGAATCCATTGTTCTCACCTCTGTAATCCAAGATAAGATCCCCATTTCATGATCCTTAATTTTTCCACATCTGCAAAGTTCCTTTCTGTTATATAACATAAAATACATGTTCTGGGGATTGAAATATGGCCATTTTGGGGGCCATTATTCAGTTTACCATATTAGGCAAATTCAGAAGAACAAATAATAACTCACAAGATATACAATAAGCTCTTCTCACGTCTGAATAAAGTTGCAGGATATTAGCTATCTTCCTATAACCTCTACTTCTGAGTTGTAAGTAGTCAGCTCTTATCAGACTTCCCTTTCACACATCTATGAGCTGGTTACTCAGAATATCTTTTTTTACTGCATTCATTAGCTGAAGGAGAATCAATAAAACAATCCGTAGAGTATGCTTCACTAATGGGAAAATACAGTTAGTTCTGTCATAGAATATTCTTAAGCTAAGAATTATATATGTAATTATAAGTTTCTACTTCTTTGAACTATAAATAAAAATAACTAAATCTACAAAGCACAATCCAATTAAATTGGAATCACAACTCACTCTATTATATACTTTATCTGCTACCTATCTTTCTGTCTTTTAACCAACCATTCCTCTGTTATCTTTTCTTTAGTGATCAAAGAGGAATTTTTTCATATAAATTGCCTTCCCAAAATTGCATCTTCTAGAACAACACACTGTGAGATGCTCCACAAACAGCAAGAGTTTCAAAATAGAATTTGTTTCAGAAACATTACATAAGTTATATATCTTTGGGAGATCAACATGCAGGTCTGTGAAATCCTGCATTAAAAAATTTATCTTTTTAAAATCTGAGTTTTACAATTTATCTAATGATAGAACACTTTTTCACATAATGTTAGTTAACATCCTGTAAAATTAGTGTTTTTATAGAGCACACAATGTTTTAAAAAGACCATTCTATATTAATTGGATATTTATTTCAGTTTCATCAATAAGTTTTTAATGAAACCCTGATCCTCTATTTATGTTTACTTTTATCGAATACTAACTTTGTGTATTGTTCTTTAGATGTGTTAATATTAACTAGCAGATTAAAACTATTAGCATGTTAGCATATTGTTAATAATCCTATGAGGAATTATTATTTTCTTCACTTAACAGATAAAGCAACTTGAAAGAAGAGAGATTAAGTAATCAGCTAGAGAATTGCAGCACCAAAATCCAAGGCAGTCTGTCTCCAGTGCCCATTCTTTTGATCTCTAATTTTACTACCTCTCAATGTAATCTTTGACTATAGGTGCTTTATTAATAAAACTAATCAACAAAGGTTTTAGAGCAAACATTGAAAAAGAACCCATTTCTAAGCATTGTGGACAATGACATAAAGGAAGGAGTTTGAATTAACTGGACAGTAAAATGTCTTTCAAGTAAAAGGAAAGCAAGATCTGGTAGTATACACACATGGAAAGAGATAGTTGTTAATGGATGACTGAAAAATAGCAAAAACAAGTAAGGAGCGTGATTCTTTTTCTTCTTGAAAAAATGTGGTAGAGGAGACTCTAGTTAAAAATAGCCCCCTTGGGGCTTCCCTGGTGGCGCAGTGGTTGAGAATCTGCCTGCCAATGCAGGGGACACGGGTTCGAGCCCTGGTCTGGGAGGATCCCACATGCCGCGGAGTAACTAGGCCCGTGAGCCACAATTACTGAGCCTGCGCGTCTGGAGCCTGTGCTCCGCAGCAAGAGGCCGCAATAGTGAGAGGCCCACGCACCGCGATGAAGAGTGGCCCCCCGCTTGCCACAACTAGAGAAAGCCCTTGCACAGAAACGAAGACCCAACACAGCCAAAAATAAATAAATTAATAAATAAAAATTGTATAACTTTAAGAAAAAAAAAAATAGTCCCCTCATATGTTATTGGAACGTGGACTACACAGAACTCAGAAAACCTGGGAGATCAAACAAGAGCAGGTTTATTCCACCTGCCCTGAGGACGGGCCAAGTAGTACGTAAGGACAGACTCTGAGGAATGTTGGGCTTATAGTAGCCATTCAAGACCTCGTTGTGAAAATGTTGAAAGTTTTCATTGAGATTCTCAGGTGAATCCACAATCAGCATGCTCCGGGAACTTCTGAGAAGTCTGAGAAACTGTGAAAACTGATCCAAAGGGCAACAAACACCAGAGTTTTTGCACATGGAACCTGAAGAGAAAACTATGTATAACAAATTGTCATTTGAGTAATGGAGGTACCTAGGAATTCATAGAGCTGCTTTTATAATGCATGCTCAAAATTTTAATATTTTTAAATATGTTGTGTTCTGTTAAAATATTTTAGTTTATTATTAAAGGTATATATTATAGTTTTCATATTCCTGAGTGTGCTGGTATAGCACAATAAGCCATCTAGCAGTCAGAATGTTAAAATATATAATTTTAGTACACAGTATACTTAACACACATATTTATATATATGTATTATTTGAAATATTATATATTGCTTAAAGTTACAATAGTTTTTGCTATATATTTTCAAGCTTTATACTACCCAAAAAATTAGCCTGAATTATGCTCTATCTTAACAAATATTATAATTAAAGTACAGTTATTAAAATATACTATTTTTCCTCAAGCTCCATTTTTTTAAACTATTTAAAGTAAACCAATTCAATGTTTATTTACTTCAGGAAGCTCAAGTTTTATTAGGTCAAGTGTTATGGGTCTGCCAGTGACATTCTTGAGAATATTTTCAATGTTGCTAAATGATTTTTCTATCACTTTTCTCATAAAAGGATAATGTCTCAGAAATATCATTCATCTTTTCTTCACAGATAAATTCAGTATGTGATTATAAGTTTGGTGTGAAATTAGCAGTTTTAGACGAATATACAAAAGATGAAACTTTCTAAGTAAAATCTTATCAAAATTAAAGGATTGCCTTTCCCGCATATATCTAAAACCTCTTTAAATCAATGAAAATTACTACTAACGATAGCAATGATAATACAAAATAATAACTGTCACAACTAAACTAACAATTATTGAACTCTTATCCTGTGCCAGATTGTTCTAAGCACTTTATCTCATTTAGTATTTGTAAAAGCCTGAAAACAGTGATGGGGAAATGGGAGCAAAGGGAGAAAACAACCACTTTCTTATAGGAGAAGAAAATAGAATGGAGATAGGATGAGAAACTGGAGTAAACTAAGGAAAAGAATATGTGAGAAAATACATACATCTCAGTGCTTAGTGAAGCTGGCCTTCTTTAGTCTTGAAATGAAGAACGGCTGCCACAGCTCTGATACAGCACTCAAGGCTGCGGATTTTTTATAGCATCCTCCCACTCTGCTTAGGCCTGCAGGCCTCTGCTGCTAGCTGTGCTCACCAAGCCAAGCACAGCAGGAAAGAGCCATCAATTACTCCCCACTCAGCGTGCAGGGCCACCGCCTGCCCTCCTGAATGTGTGTCTAACTCCCTGCAACTTGAGTGAAAGTTAGGTGCGTGTAATTGAGGGCAGGATTTGACCCCATGAGGTTGAGTGAGAAATGATTGATTGGTTTGAACTACAGGAGTTCTTCCTGAACTAATGGACTTCAGCAGGGCCCAACTGGCCCTTTAGGGGTTTTGATTCTTATTTTCTCCAATTTTGGCTACTTTGTGCAACATTTTCCCTCTTCTTTCTTATTTACTGTTCTTCAATGTTCTGGTCAATTGAGTTGTTCAATTGGCTGAGTGTTTATAAAAAGACCCGTCTATTCTTAATAATTCTTGAATTTAAAGAATTTGCTTAGCAAATCAGAAAATAAAAAAGTATTATATAGTCTACATATAGTACTTAGTACTCAACGGATTGAGAACAATAATTATTGCTACTCAAAATGTAAAGCTATAAATATCTCTCTGATCAGGAGTAGAGCTCATTTTTCAAATACCATAAAAAGCTAAAGAAACTCAGCATGGAAAGTATTTTTAAATATTTGCTAATTGTTCCGTATTGGAAAAGTAATTATTATTGTTTTTAAAACATTAACACAAAGTATATTTTTCTTACACTTACAATCTCTAAATTACCTCTTTTAAATAAAAATACATATTAATTTATCATTTTAAAAGGAACTATCTTTGACACATATTTTACTTATAGTTTGATGAAGATCTGTCTTCCTCATTAATGTGCAAGTCCCAGGAAGGCAAGGATTGTGTCTATTTATACTTACCACTGGCTCCTGGTACTTATTTCTGGTACTTTCTGGATTTCTGCTATTTATTTCTAGTACTTTTTCCTGACCCGTAAGAAATGCTCATTTTCCAAAATTAAATTAAGCACTGAATAATGCATTATTTCAGAATCTTCACTATATACAAACCAACTGCTAATAGATTTTTTTTTTTTTTAAATTTTAAAGGTCTTATTGCATTCATATCATCATTTGGAGACAGATGAAATTCTGTGGAAACACAACATCTGAAGTTGTCAGTTTAAGAAGGACAAGGGTTAGATCTATTTTTTCTCTAAATGACAGCCATTCTTTCAGACAAAGATTCATTTATATCAGCAAAGTGAGCTACTAGATGTCCGGTCAAGGATATGGCACTCTGTTCTAATTAATGAAGTCCAAAATCATTAGATGTGCCAGGGTTCAAATTTCAAAAACAAAATAAATTGTGTTCCCTTATCTTTGAAATATAAATGCTGTTTCGGAGCATGAGGAGATTCTTCCATGGCTTACACAAGCATGAGTCAATTCTATGAGTGTCTAGGAAGCAATGGCCACATTACTTTTCAAACTTTAGTAATGTGTTAGTAAATTGAAGCAAGGTTAAAAAGTTGTTTTTGTTTTTCTGTTCTTTATATTTTTCCCCAGGATTAAACCTTTCTGCTAGTACCCAAAGACACCAGGGAAGTGTATTTTTTATTCTATTTTTGCTCTTTATAAATTTTGAAGAGTTATATTCTCATTGTCTTTCTGACACTGGGCATTCTTCCAGGTGTCTCTTTATTCCCCCTTACAAGTTTCGTGCAGGCTCAGTTTCCATAGACACCGTGAGTGCATAAAATATCCCTAGCAACTGTTCTTAGATTTTTCATTTAAAAAGATAATGTCACCATTTGCAAATAAAGTTGTGTTCCATTGTTTCGGGAAATGCATAACAGGTGCTTCTTTCTTTTAATTTTTATATTGAAAAATTCAAGAGATGTGTTGATTGTGCCAAGTTGCTGCACTTTACTGCACTACACATCCTTTTATTTTTAAATAGCACTTCCAATTCGTTTTGCACAGCATGAACTGCTTTGGAGCTATGCAGATATTAATAAATGTCTCCAATTCACTTAGATAGAAGTAAGTTAAGTTTATATCAGCTTTCAAGTACAGCAAAAACTGAGACAAATGTTGCAATTCAAGAGCAAAGAGTTCTGGACAGTAAAGAAACAACGTGTAGCAACCTTAAGCTAATTCAGTTTGTCTCATTTCAATGTAATCCTAAAAATATTTATTATCTACTTTTGGAAAGACGCTGCTTGGCAGTATTATGTATACAGAAATAAACAAGATATGGTCATTGACCTTAAAATTTCTATTACCCATCAGGAGAAACAGGCATGGATACAAATTTAAAATATTGGACAGGTACTAAAAATACAAACAAAATGCTATGTAACAGAGAAAGGAGTGATATTAATGCTGAATAAAGACATTCGTTCATTGGGAAGCTGACATTGGAGCTGTATCTTGAAGGATGGGTAAGGTTTAAACTGATGAAGATGATACCTGTTAATGACAGAAATGCATTTGATAATGAGAACAATGTGAACACGGGCAAGATGGCAGCAAATAAAAGGAAGCAAGCAACAGGGAGAGGTTGAATGGTGTGACTTTGTTATAAGGTAAAGGCATGATGAAGGGATGAGATAGATGGCAAAGATGTATTTGAGGTCAGATCACAGTATCTATAAATGGTATGCAAAGAACATTGGAGAGTCCATCTTGTATATTTAAAAAATCTTTTTTAGAATAGAGTTTTATTAAATTAGCTATAGGTACATATCTTGACCATGTGTATAATTTTTCTTACTCAATCCACCATGCACATTTAAAATACAGATTACGTATTTACACACATACAGGCACACAACTGTTAACATCACTCTTTCTTATATAAGCACTTTATAGCCACTCTGCAATGATCATGTTCATTTATAAATAAACACGACACCTTTATTTCTGTAAAAGATCGTACAACACCTCACCTATTTGAAATTTATGAATCTGCAAATCTCCTGTATGAATGCAGTTAAGCACCAATCAAAGTAGGTTAAGAAATAATAATGTCACACAGTCAATGCGTGAAATTGCCTATTCTTTTTCACAAGGGGTACTTTCTGGATATTGCTTGTGGACTATTTATTTTATACACAGTTCTTATATGTATGACTGTTTGGCCTTTCAGCCCAAGAAGCAACACATTAACAGAGGGAAGAAGAGCCACGTAAAGAAGTCACTCAAGGTTAGTGGGAAGTGGCAACAGTTGAAAATTAAAATTATACAAATAATTTAAAAGAACTCAAATTTGATAGGTAATTTTGTTAGGCAAATAGCTGGAATAATTTTAAAATGTCTGATATCACAGGGCATAATTAATGAGTATATAGAGCTCTTCATTCCCTAAAATAATTTAGGTCTCTGTAATCATTAGAAAACTATCTTTTCATTAAATGTTTAAAAGAAAAGTAAAAGCGTGTAATAAGTATAAAGCTAAGCACTTAGATATTGAAACCATATCATGTCTACTTCCAAATAAAAACCGTTTTAACAAACAACCCTAAAAAAGTTGAACCATGTGTTTCTATTCATATACACATAAACCAGAAATTGTACTGATATTTTTACTGTTGGTTTGAATTTATCTGTTTTCATCTCACATTGTTTCCTCCAACTACTTATCTTAGTATCCAATTTCACCATGACCACATATTTCCAAACTATGATTAGCATGGTGCAAAGGCACATAGTAGGTAGGCTCCAGTAAATATAAAATGAATGAGTGAGGAAATGGATACCACCAGCCTCTGCTTTGTGGCGTTGGGCTGTGTTCAGATCATTGACTCTATTAAGGAGAGAAATGTGCAGCTATAATATATAGCTACTGGGTCTAAATGCATCCTGTCTTATGGGCATTCAGAAGTAAGTGATAATAGGGGGAGCTGTTAACATGGGAACCCCATCTATTACTGGAAATATCTGACAAAACATGATTGGCTTGATTAGTCTACTAACAATATTTTTCCAACATCAATGATATAATCAATTGTAATTTCTCTACAAAGAAGTTAGAATCACTGTGTATGACGTTCTTTCTTTTATTATTTTTTTCCTACTACAACACATTTTTAGGGAAAAAAATTGATAACAGACAATAGGAGGAAAAAACAAATCTTTGCTACGTTTAAAAAATTTACTTTGTTTCCTTTGTTAATATTTTGCAATTTCAATGTTTTGTATTTTTAGAAAATGAAAATAAGTATTTAAAATTATTTATAGTGGCCTTGGATCATCTAAACTAGGGTAGATGAGCAACTGAAGCAATTGGAAGACCACACATGTAGAGGATATGTGAAATACAGTGATTTTGTTTATTCATTTTATATCATCACCAAGTAGTAGTGAATATTGGGCTACAAAAGAAAAGTCAGTGTCAGCCTATACATGCCTTACATGCATGACTTGAGTTTTCAGCTTATTGAAGTCTGAATCTAAATTTGTATATGCATACTTGATAACTAAGGAAAAAGGATAGGGTCAAATTATAAATAACAGGAAAAGGGAAGCATATTTAGACCATACTTTCTTTTCTCATCATAGGTGGAGCTTCATGATATTAAATCCTATGCATTTACTAACACATGGACCTTCACACATTTTGAATCCCTGGCACTACATAAGCCATGGCTTTTGCAAAAAATGTAAATATCCTTACGCGTCTTTAGAGGTTTCTGGAAGATTGTGCACATAACCAAGTTTTCCACAATATTTTCTTTTTAAATCAAAATCTGTCTACGTGACACACAACGTATGAATTCTAAACTGATTTCTGCTCATGTTTTGTTAGGATATTTGTGCTTTGACTGAGTGGCTTTAAATGACAGTTTTAGTTTCTTTATGATTCTAACATGTTTTGAGAAAGCAGAGAACTGTAGGGCTCAACCTCCTCAAAAGCTCCTTACTAACTTCTTATTGAACTGATTACAGGCATATGTTTTGCTGACAGGTGACATTTGGTACATTAAACAAAAAATACATAATCTTCACGTATTCTCTCTTGTATTGTCAGCTCATATTATGAGGGCTAGGTGCTGCAATGTCTAATTTATAAACCACCAAGGGACTGAAAATCATTCAAAAGGCAGCGAAGAATTAGTGACGATATAATCATCACTTAGATTCAGAAGCTCTAGACTTAGATAATTTTCTAGTATTGTGTAGAGTTAATCTAATAACAAACAGAAGGAACATGTGCCCCTGGAGGTAAGCCAGGTTCCTGCTCTCAATTATCCTCCTCAGGGCCAGTTCCAGATCAACCTCATTTTGCAGCTTTCTTTTATTTAAAAGAAAGAAAAATGTATATATATATATATATGTGTGTATATATATATATATATGTGTGTGTATATATATATATATATATACACATATGAGCTCCAGATATTTTCCTCATTTTACCTTTCTTTCCCAATTTCCACTTTCCTCTTTTGTACTTGAGTCTCTGACCCCTGCCTAGATGCGGACAGGCTGCTAAACAATAGGAAACAGGATATATCTATTTCTCCCCTAATGGCTATTCTGAAAAATAGAAATTCAAACTTTTGTATTTTTAAGAGAGTTTAATGCTGGTAACTAAAAGAAATGAGAAATAGTGAATAAAGCAAGAATCACTTGAAGAATTATTTAATCCAAAAAAATTTAAAAAAAATAACTAGTTGGTCATTCCTGATTTTTATTTAGATTTGTTTTAAGTGAATTTAGGTGTTATAGGCCCTGTCTGTCATGCTTCCCTCTGTATTTATAGCACTAAAGCAACATCTTACGCATACTAGGTGCTAAGCAAATATTTGCTTAATAGCTAAATGAAAACCTGCATGAATGACTTACCTTCTCATAACTCTGTGACTTGCCTTACTTTCTACACATCTAGATTTGTGCTCCTTTGACAGTCAGCACACCGAACCACATTTAAGAGAATATATATTTATTCTTTATGTCTATGTTGAAGGTAAATCTCTGTAATTCTATCATTTGTCCATCTATCTTTGTACCATTTTGCTTTCCTGAAAGGCTTTGATTAACCATTATTTTAAAGTCTACTCCTACTTTGAGGTAAAACATTATTCTCCTGTTGTTCCAAGTAAAAGCTTTGCAAACTGTGTTCTTTAGAACATTAGTTGCCAATGATGCTTTATGTAATGGGATTCTGTGGCCTAGTCATGATTAACACTAACATAATTATAGTTCTGAAAAGCCCTGCAATGAAGGAACCTATTTAATTATGTTTAAACTGATTCTCTATCTTTATTTGACCAAAGACAACTTTTTTTCCAAACAAACCCAATATTTCATCCAAATGAAAATATTGTTTCACAAGATACACATTGTCTGTCATACCCTGTTCTCAGGTAATATGAGGAAGATCACAGAGTTATGTTCCACATACACTTTGAGGGAGAAATTTGTTCAAAACCTACAAGCTATGACAAAACTGTCTCCATTTTTCACCTCATCCCCAAGTTTCTGAGGACCTCCAATCCTGATTTCATTGGCAGAAGAGAGATGAAGGCCACCCTTATTACACAAATGATTCAAACCACCTATGGTCACCAGCCACAGTTACTTCCATAGGTTCTCAATATCATGGATGTCTCTACCTACAGCCCTTTACATATAGATCTCAGATTTAAGTAATTACAGCTTGATAATAAGCCTACAGTTAAAATAACATGTACAATTCACCTAGAACAAAGGAGGTCTAGTCTCTCACAGTGTCTTAATATATTTATTCTCAAATAGAACTTGTCCAGAATTAGTTCAAGGTCAATGTGAAGAACACAGAGCTCATAAGTAAATTTGTATTCCATGGGTGTGTACAGGAGATTCAGAAAGGATTGACATATTTGAATTCTAAAGTATAGGACCGATTTAAATGTTTTCTGATGAGTCATGGTTCTACTTATTTTACTGTGCAAATATGAGTAGAATAATATACATTAATATATATTTGTACTACAAGCTGAGCTATAAAATTTAGATAATTTTTCAAATAGATAGAATTTAGGTAGAATTCTTACTTTTGATTCTCTACTGTTTTACTCAATGAACTGGAGGCAATTAGAAAAATCTGAAAACAACTTCTAAGAATGACTTCTATTAAAGCATGCCTCATAGTTAGCATTTCTTATATTAACACCTATCATTTTCTAAATTAGAATTTTGAACAGTGTTCACAGAAGGCAAGTGCACTTTCAAAAATGTTTTTAAAGATTTGCTATTGGAACGGCCCTGGAAAAAAATAAGGAACATAGCTATTGTGTCATAAAGTGTAAACATAATGGTGGGGTATACAATTTGCTGTAGGAATTACTCTCATTAAAATTTAGCTACATCCTTCAGTATTTGACCACTTCTTTGGACTTTTTTCCTTTAATAATTTAAAAATTGATGATGATTTTGTTAAGTTATCTAAATATAAAATATTAACCACTCTCTACTCATAGGGAATTTCTTTTTAGTAGGAAACCATTCTGATTGGCTTGAAAAGTCATTTAAGGACTTAGCATAGCTCTGACTTACGGTGTAGCTGACATCTTTGCCTAGCTGCCTGTGCAGGGAGGTTTTGGCTAGTAATCCTAATTATCTATTCAGGAAGTTGGCCACCAGCTTAGCTGCAGCTATTGTAAAGTATCAAGGATTCCACCCTCAAAAAGGACTTTTCTATGTTATTGTGTGTATGTGTGTGTGTTTACTGACAAACCTGTTTGGTATCTTTTAGTCCTTGTAAGACTTTCTGCCCCACTGGAGTTTACAATCTATTGTAGGGTATAGGCAATAACATCATATGTATGCATGTTTGTGTGTGTAAGTATAGTAATGTGTAGTAATGGCAAAACCAGTGAAAGGGGCTGCTACCCGTGAGGTAATCAACAAAAGCTTCTCTGAAGTGACATAAAAAAAAAAAAAAAAAAAACTCAATCAATGAAAGTGAAGGAGAAAACTATGTTACGATTTAGGACAATGGTGCTCAAGTGTGGGGAACAGCAAATAAAAAGCCATTGAGAAAAAAGCATATGTGAGGCACAGCTGGAGACTCATGTAGCATTTTGATTTCCTTAGAGAAATGAAATGGTCACTGCCAGTCTCCTATGGAAATTATAACACAGTTAAATCTCCAAAAAGTGTTTAGGTCTTTAAAGGAACAGCTTTGCCTTTAAAGTGAGAGACGGCAGTCCTGGCAGAGTCTGTTTTGTGGGTTTGAATATTTTAAATTGACTTACTTAAGCCAGCATAAGAGACAGTAACAACTTCATTATTTTACTGAGACATTTGCAAATAGCAAAATGTTACCAATGCTATTTTCAGTATAGAAAGTAGGACTTTTGCTCAGAATGTTTCCAGTCTTCAATGTATATCTTTTAATTTGTTGTGTACAGTGTTTATAATAAAAAAATATTCTAAAATAAAAGAATGAATGGCTTTTCAAAATATAATTATGACAATAACCAGGGTAGAGAGCGGAAAGAAAGCTAAATGGTTTATGTATTTGTAAGGTAAAGGTATTACTTGTTGTTTCAATGGCTCCCTGAGTGTTGGCACCCACCTTGCTTGTTTTGAACTTTTACCTAGTTATTGCCTATCTCTGGGCATTCATTTCCAACACGTATGAACAATAAATCCCCTGACGATTTCCCATTTTATTCCTCTCCTTTTCATTTTGACCCAGTTACACTCAAATTACCCAGTGAGAATGCTTCTCGCATGCCACAGCTACCCCACCCAGACATTTGCTCATGAATCCTTCCTCTGCTCTTTCCCTTCCTGCCATGACCAAACTTTGAGCTTTTGGTGACTTTGTGTGGCCCTCTGAGCATGCCTTGCCTTCCTCTCTAGAACCTGTGAGGATAATAAATACTTCAGTATCACATGCCCCTTCTAGTGTAATTTCCACAGTCATTTTGGAGTGATCCTTAAAGACCCCACTAGGGGACTTACTCTCCCATTTACAATACAATATTGGACCTCGTTATGTAAATGAAGTGCTGAAATTGAAATGATTTGTTTATTTTTATAAAATAAATATTTACCTTTGGATATACAAACCAGACTACCATATTTGAGAACCCTCAAAACAGTACATGTACATTTTGTGATTAAATAAGCAACTCCCTTTTGATCTACAAAAAAATGAATATAACTAGTCAAAACAGTCGTGGGCAAGAGTGTTGTTCACAGGGACAGAATAGCTGGAGAGACAGGAAAAGTCCAGGAAAAGCGAGCAGTGAGAGATCCCGAGCAGCCTTGATCTCAGACATCTCAGACCCAGAGCCCAGTGGTCCGGGCAGAGTTGAAGGAGAAATCAAGTGACAAAATAAATGACAAGGCCATGGGGAACAAGCTTCATAAGAATTTATGGAACCAGGCCATACATGATACTAGAGACCCAGGCAAGGTGAGATATCAGAAACGAGACAAGCAGTTAGGAAAGCAGAAAGGAGTCAGCAGTGACAATGAAAAGTTGAAAGAGAGTGATGTTTACCTCAGACAGAAAATTTGCAAAGAGTTCCTATGATAACAAAAGTCAGTCCTAGGAAATAGTCTGAACGTGGCCTTAACATAGGAGTCAGTGAGTTACTATAGGACTATAGCTACCTGTCTGGATTAGGCAATGTGTTGCAAAGAGTAGTTCTGACAGGAAGTGGACAGGCATGGATTTATGGATCATTTCTTGTGGCTACAGGTACTTGAGTTGCGGTCATAATGTATAGCCTGCTGTACAACTTGTTTGAATCCGATGTTTACCAGTCACATTGCCTTTGGGGTCTCTTTAGAGGAGTCAGGATGTGGCGCTGTTAATATAAATGAGAGAAGACATATATTTGAAAAGGCTCCTACAAGCATTTCTCTGTGACTTTAAAACAATCTGCTTTTTCTCCCCCCCCGCACATGGAATGAAATTAGACTTTAAATCTCATTACTGAGATTGAATGTTTCACGTGGATTATTTCTGCTGAAAGGAATATAAATTCTTGACTCGCTTACTGGGTTTTGGAAAGCCTGGCTAAGGAGACATACCTGTGGAAGTGAGGGGGTTCTAACCTCATCAGTTTAAGTGGAGACCATTTAAATAATTACCTTGCACCAAGTAATATATTCTGCTGTCCTATGAATCAATGCCACTTTTTAATGTTTTTCCTTTTCATTTGTATTAATAACCTCAATATCCCCTTATTAAAGGTGACCCCCAAATATATCAAAGATTAATAATGTCATCCCAGTATACATTGGTTTTGATTGAGTTATTAATATAATTTATATCCACAAAGAATACATACTACCTAAGACAGCATTTTCCTCTTTATTCTCATTATTCATCTTTAGAATATACACTTTGGGGATATATATGATGGGAAAAAATCCATGAAAATATCCTCAAGAAAATCATAAACCTTAGAATAATATATAAAAACTTGTTTACTCTTTTATTTTACTCTGCAGGCTAAATATTTCTGCACTTAAAAATCGTAAGCTTATTCCTTTGTGAACAGTTCTGGGCTTTGTTTTTGAGACAAGATATCCTATAATGAAAAAAAAAATCATTTCAAGAAAGCCATGGGGGTAGAATGAATTGATAAGTATTAAGCACCTACTGTATAATAGCACTCTCTTGAGCTATTTACAATCTCTAAATCCTCACAACAGACCTATGAGGTATGGACCATTAAACTCATGTTTTCAAGATAAGGAAACAGAGAGGATAAATTATCAGTGTAGGGTCACTCAGTGGGACAGTGGCTGGGTTTCACATGCAGGTCTCTCTAAATACAAAGTTCATGCTCTTACAGCCTGTGTAGCCAACAATAACTGTGTGGCCTCTGGATTCTCAGGGAAGTGTGTGAAATGGAGCAGATCAAATATGAACACTTCAGCAATGGGGCTAACAGCAGGAGAGGAATAGCTGTCATCTGGAATAGATTGTAGAGTAGTGTTTCCTGTTCTCCTCTGATATACAGTCTGTATATAAGGGCAAGATGTTAAGTTCATTTTGGCACAAGACTGAGCTAGTCTAATAACTTAAAAAAAAAAAAAAAGACACAAACAAAATAACCAACAAAGCTAGCACAGTCAGTGAAATTATTGGCAAAACGTTGTGTTATACTATTTGCAAAAATTACCTCAAATCTTCACCCACTGCTGTATCCACATCTTTGCAATGCTATTCTTCCAATAGTTTCATCAGAAATTAGAATCTATTTACCTTTTCTATATGGGCTGGTCTTATAATTTGCTTTGTTTAATAAAATGTAGAAAAAGTAATGGTGTGCCAGTTCCAAGATTTGACCTCAGAGAGCTTGTGCTCTTCTACTTGTTCTCTTGGATCCCACCACTCACCACTATGTGAATAAGCCCAGACTAGCCTTTTCCATCTAACAGCCAGATATCCAGTTACAACCTGAATTTGACTGTCCTAGAGTCGCCACCTCCACTCAAACTTCCAGCTGATAGCAATTCGAGAAGTAAACCCAGCTACAAATAGCCAACCCTGAAACTTATCATCAGATGTGTCCAACCAATCTATGACAATAATAAACACTTTTTTATAGTTTTAGGGTAGTTTGTTATGCAGCAATAATTAACTTGTATAGCTGGTAAATCATATGGCTTTAAAACAAAAACAAACACATACTCAGGTACTTCACTTTAGGCAAGTAAATGAATGTCAGTGGTTATTGATGAAAGCCAAGATGGCTCAGGAATTCTGTCTTCCTCTGTGAAGAACACACACATAATGTTTGACATGGCACTATGCAGTATTTTCTGATTGCTGTAATTTCTAACATGGCTCAGAAATAAGAATAATCATCTGATACTTTAGTCTTTCTCAGAAGTCAAGAATTGGAGTAGGCAATGTAGTTTAGTGCTTATCCCATTTGGAAACATTACATGGAAACTAATATCCAGGAGAATATATGTATAAATGCAAAGATATGAGGATTGTACGTAAATTTTTAAATTTCACTGTACAACTCAATAAGATGTCTCTCACATCATATAAAAATTATTAAATCTCAGGTATTCTGTGATTTTAATGACTAAAAAAGAAAGCACATTCTCAGCCTTCCATTTGTGTCCTACCGTTATAGACTTGCCACTCTGATTGTGTTGAACCTGTCAGAAGTGTTACAAATTTTGAAATGAAAAGTCTGGCCAGAGAAAATAGATTCAGCTTTTGCTGAATGGAAACATCTGAGGAAGCAGAAAGCCAGTGTTCCTATTGTTTGTCATGTAGACTTTGAATTTAATGAACTGTTATACAGACTTGCATCAGTTAGAAACATTTTGATTTTCTAAATATCTGGTACATAAAACATTCTGCAAAATGTACACTATTGAGTAAAGTTTCATATTTACTTAAATATTTTTAACGCTGCTTATTTCCCCCAACAATTTTAAGATATTTGTGTTATTAAAAAACACGTAAAACAGGATTGTTGAAATATATAATTGAACGTAACACAAACACAATTTAAAAGGAGGAAAAAATTAAATTACTCTAGAGATAGGGTGACCTGATTATTATAACTGAGTACAAATTTGAGTTTTCAGCTTTCTGAGAGCTTAGGCATAATAAGAGTTATTGGAGACTTATTAAGATCCTACTATATGTTAGTCAATCGTTTAAGCAATTTATCTGTTTTATTTCACTTAATCTACAATACAATAATCCTATAATACATAAGGTTGTATATTATGTCTTGTAGCAGAAGAAGTACAGGATTTATAGCCAGATGCTCTAGTTCATATCCTGGCTTTGCCATTTACAAGCCATATAACATTCTCAGGCTTCAATTTCCTAATCATTAAAATGGAAGTAATAAATAACTCATTCACTTTTTATTTATTCATTCATGCAATTAGCATACATAGAATAGTATTTTGCTACAAGAAATAGCTCGTGTGTTTGTGTGTGTTTGGGTGTGACAACGCAGATTCAAAATAAATGTGTGCCAAACATTTTGTACTCATCTTCTAAATAGAGAGGAATAATTAACAAACCTATAGGTAGCTCACAGCCTAGTGTCAAAGATAGGTAGCTAGACAAATATTTAAGGGGCAAAAAAAAGTGTTTTGAATAGTGTATTAGTTTGATATTGTTGTAAAACAAATTACTAGGAAAGTAGTGGCTTAACCAATCATATCTACTGTCTTGGAATTTCTGTGGGTCAGGACTCCAGGCATGGTTTAGGTGGGTCCTCTGCTCAGGGTCTCATAAAACTGCACTCAAGGTGTTGGCCAGGCTGCTTTCTCATCTGGAGTCTCAACTGGGAAAGAATCCAGTTCTAAATCCATCTGTAGTTAACCGAATTCATTTCCTTGTAGCTGCATAACTGAGGACCTTGGGTTTTTCCTGTTTCTTGTCATGTAGGATTCTTCAACCTGGCTGTTTATTTCATCATGCCCACAAGAAAATCCTCTAGCTCTAGTTTGCTAAGAATTTGTCTTACATGACATAATGTAATCACAAAGTGACATCATATCATCTTTGCCTTACTTAATTGATCAAAAGCAAGTCATGGGTCCTTCCAACACTCAAGAGAGGGGAGGTTACTCCAAAGTATAAACACCAGGAAGTGGGACTCATTGAGGATCACACTAAGTTCTATTTCTCACACTAGGGTCTATTTATTACAAATGCACAGAGAAGGGAAGAAGAAATTTGATTCTAAAGTATGTCAGAGAAAGGCTTATAAGTAAAATGACATTTGCAGCTTTAAAATATTTATGAAATTTCACCTTGTGAAGTAGAATGACAGGAAGGGGAGGTGAAAGTATTCCAGGTAAGTCTTGAGAAAACTTATTAAGAGTAGGGATAATGTATCATAGATCTTATTATCCCTCACATACCCTTTCATAGCACCCTGCTGATTAGCATGATCAATAAATATTATTTTAATCTATTGATTTCATTTATGTTCACATTATCTTCTTACTTGACATTTGACATAAAGTAAAATTTACAACTAAACACAATTAAAAATAAAATTATTTAAAAATGACTAGTCCACTGATATCTTCATTTTAAAGAAAGTTCTTAAATTTACCAATGAATTGATATATATCAGTATTATTTATATTTTTTAACTCCACTTTTGTTTCCTAATTTGTATTATTTTGTGTCCATGTTTTGTGTTTGTCTCAATTTGTGAAACTTTTTGTTATTATCTATGTCTAAATCATATGAGTATTTTATTCAACTGTTCAACTCAAACCTTTTTTACACAATATATTCCGTATTAATACTGTTCTTACTGAACCAACTAAATGAAGTGACAAGAACAAATTGAGCTTTAGCATCTATGATGCTGTGTTTGCCAATCACAAACTTTAGCCACTTTACAGAAACAGACAATTTGGACTTTTCTTGTCTTTGACAGTTGGATTTGAACTCATTTTATCTAACAGTCAAATCAATTTATATAGATATAAATTTAAAATTAAAGCACAAAATAGAAATAATATTTTTAATCATTTAGGTAGTCACAGTAATGTGGTATATACTTTGAAGAAGCATTATAAACCTAGGTCTACTATGACAATAAAACTTTTGATTGATAGAGAGTTGCCAATTACAGACTGATAAAAATATCAATAAATATAAACTATATTATTATTACCTTTTTTCTTAATCATATGAATTTAGTGTTTGCTGATAAAGACTTGCCTGTACTTCCTCCTCATCTAAGGTATTGAAATATAATTATTGCAGTTTAATTAAATGTATATAGAAACTCAGTCTTTCTGTAAGTAAAAGTCCAAGTTCTGGGTCTGTGTCCTTAAATACAAACCCTTACTCCACCATTATGAGTTGTGGGGCCTTAAGTAAATTAATAAAACCTCCTGTTCTTCAATTTGTTTCTTGTAAACTTAAGATAAAAATAATATCTATCTCACGTGGTTATTTTGAGGTTTAAATAAATTACTACACATAAAGAATTTAAATAAGTGAATACTTAAAGTTTCATGAGTACACAATAATGTTATATTATTTTGTGAAATTTTTAAGATACAGAAGGCCAATATATTTTTATTTCTAGAGGTACAGATTGTTTATTTTTAGAAAGTTCAAAAAGATAACTGATTTTAACATTGCTAAAATATGACTAAAATTAATTAAAGGTAAATTTGGAGCATGCTACTATGGATGTGATCTAAAAAACACATTTATCTCTATGATTTTTTTTGGATTTAGTAATCTGTCATTTGAGTAACAATAATGCTTTATGGTCTTATCTTCCAACATATTTTTGAGAGATGTTTCTAAAAACTACACAGTTGACCAAAGTAAATATTTCTATTATCAAAATAACGTATGTCTCTAGGATTTTAGTTTGCAAAAGTCATAGTATTTGCAAATTTTTTTTTAAATTATGGAACATCCTAAATATTTATTTTGAACATAGTATATTCACTGTATGAAAAAAAAGTATAATTCAAAAAATTATATATACCTTGAAAATCACATTAAATTATTTTGCTTTATGTTGGAAATGTTAATCTCCTTATTTATTTATTCATTTGTCTTTTATAGTATGCTGCTGTTTTTCAGGAGGCAATAGATATGGTGACTTGTTTCTGTGTTGCTCATTGGGGGCAGTTAAAATTGATTTTGCACTTTCTGTGGATATTGATTGGAAGGGAAACCTTGTAAATTTCTACAAAGTCTTTTAATTTACCAAAGTTATTTATTAAACATAAGTGATCCTTAGTATTTAATTCATGCAGATGACTAAACCCAGTCACAACAAGCAAGAGTAAGAGTCATATTAGTTTTATAACATTAGTTTTACCTATATGTGTATATACACACACACACATATGTGTGTGTGTGTGTGTGTGTGGTGTGTGTGTGGAGAGAGAGAGAGAGAGATCGACTATATCAAATATATTTTAGATGAATAAAAGTAGACTGTTAATAAATAATCAATAATTGTAAGTGCTTATAGAAATATAATTATAATTTATATAGATTTTTCATAGATCATGCAACAAATATTAGATTAAGGTGATTAACGATATGACTAAATGTTTTCCTTTTTAATTTAGGAATTCTTTTAATCCCTTAGAGAAGTTTAACTTGATTTCTGAGATTAGGAGAAATACCCATTCTATGCTCTCAAAGTCCCATGTTTCTTTTCTTATAATTTTTTCAGTCACAGATATATTCTTCTTTGCATACATTTTTGATTGCTGTCTTCCTCTTCCCCTGGTTCTAAGAGGGCAGAAAACATGTCTGTTTTGTTCCACATCGAATCCCAGCAATCAGCACCTTTTTGACACATAGTAGCTGCTCAATAATTGACTGAATGAATGAATGAGTTAGGCTGTGGAATTTCTTATGGTTGAGACTTGGACAGAAGCACTGCATTATCAGCACTAAAGCTTATGCTGATTAATTTGGAAGAAAGATATAGGCACATATATAAACATTTTAAAAAAATGATTTGGAAACAAAACTGAAAGAATGTCATACAAATAACCACTGAAATTGGCTCTAATTTCACCAAGAATATAACTGATAGTACTGAAATAAAATATTTCTTTCTGAAAGATATTTTTGTCAGTAAAAATGTTTGATTTTTAAAAATGTATGTATTTTAAAATTTACAATAAATCTATTATAAATCATAATCTCCTCCCTAATGGTTATTTTTTATAAGCCATTCTCCCTACAACCTAATCTGTAACATACAAATTTTTATTGCACTGAGTACCAATGTGAAGAGCTTAATTTTTTGTTTTTTTCTTATGGAAGGGAATTACTTAAAGGGTAGGATCAGAGTCTTAAATTACCATCTAATTGCCCTTAGGCTCTTGCCTCAAGCTAGTGTTTTCCTACAGAGACATGAACTCTATAACCCTACAAGAAATGGAGAGACCAAGATCAGCCAGGGTAAAGTAGACCTTCTACTACTACCATGTTCTTGCAAAGAATCAGCCAGTGTCCTGGCTTGCTGATTTTTAATATTGTATTAGGAACATTCACTTTTATAACAAGTCAAACCAATGCTTCTTTTAAGTTCAGCTCCAGAAGTTTGTTTCCAAATAATAAGTAACCTGTACATATTTTACACTTGAAAGAAGTTAAATAATAAATGGAAGTTTTGTTCTATTTCTATTGTTTTACCATACCATTGTTCCAGTACTTTTCTGTCCTAAAACATGAAAAAAATTCAGTTGAATTCTCCAATTCATAACTTGCTATATTCTTTGATTCAGTAACCAAATATTTCCCTCTTTTCTCTTAAATTTTCAGGGAGGCAAAAACAAAATAATACTTATTTGTGAGTGAAATAAGTAATACATGGAGGAGCATAATGGTAAACATGTTTTTATTCACTCACACATGCACAATTATTTATTGAATTTTTGAGTGCTTGGGCAGCTGGTGATGCTGGATATGGGGCAGGGGGGGTTGCATATAAACACACACACACACACCCCCCACACTGTTACCAAACACTGACACCACTGACACCCAATTAGGTGAAAAACATGTTTACTTAAATATCTATTATGTCAGTGCCCAAATGATATATGTCTTAAGGGGAATAAGAAATACTTAAAGTAATGTATACTATTAGATACTAAGTTTTTTGACTGTACTGGTTTTTAAATCTAACAAAAGCTCTATGTGATAGGTGATTTTATTAACCCCACTTTACAAATGAGAAAGCTGAAGTGCAGGGAAGATAAACATATAGTTCAAGGCCACACAACCAAGTGAGGAGCCAGGATTGGACCAGACAGATAGACTCTGGAATCAGTGTGCCTAGTCACATTTAGATTGCTTTAAGCATGCTGATGGAATATGGTGGGTATTTGACTCCCTGTATCCTATGTTCTAAACAACCCCCCAACCATATGGCATTCAAGACCATGCTTGTGTAGAACCATTCCATTATCTGCAGAGGTAGTTCTCCTATATCCAGATGCAGAAAGTAAAGAAAGGAATAGATATGATAGATGTGGAAGAAGTGAGTAGTTCTAGAAGATGACTAAGAGGTAATCTATAAATAAAAATAAAATTAGATATTGAGACCAAGATTCTGAATGAATAAACATTCACAGGCTTTTAAAATGTTAAATTTAAGGTGGTGGCTTTTAGGGTAATGGCTACAGTCAAAGTCCATGGACCATCTGAATTCAAATTAGCTGGTTAGCTAGGTGGCCCTCTTATTAGCTTTGTGGCCTTGGACAAGTTGATTAACCTCTCTGGCAATAACAGTATATACTATTGTGAGGATTAAATCACTTAATGTTTGCAATGTGATTAGAGCATCTCCTGGCACTAGTAAAATAATAATAAACTCTTCTCAAATATAACACAAGACTGAGTATAAAGAAAAGAAAAAGAAAACAGGCTGAATGGACAAACATATTTCAGATATGGCTACTTGTATTCACACCAAGTAGGGACTTATTATCTCCCATCCTAAAATCTGTATTTCTCAAATAGTTCACAGATTATTTTTACCAATTATTTAAAATTTTTTTTTTTAATTTAATTTTATTTTTGGCTGCGTTGGGTCTTCATTGTTGCGTGCGGGCTTTCTTCTAGTTGTGGGAGTGGGGGCTGCTCTTCGTTGCGGTGCGTGGGCTTCTCATTGCAGTGGCTTCTCTTGTTGTGGGGCATGGGCTCTAGGCACGTGGGCTTCAGTACGTGTGGCACGCAGGCTCAGTAGTTGTGGCAAAAAGGCTTAGTTGCTCCGTGGCATGAGGGATCTTCCCGGACCAGGGATCGAACCCGTGTCCCCTGCATTGGCAGGCAGATTCTTAACCACTGTGCCACCAGGGAAGTCCCACCAATTATTTAAAGGAAGCAACAATTTCTATTCTATAAAAATTATGCCAGCAATCAGATAGAAAGAGAGAAAGACTTAATATTCTTATGAGGCTAACATATTCTTGATATAAATAATGCCATCATAGGAAAATATTATAGCTCTAATTTATATAGAAACATAAATTTCAAATGGCTGAAGAAAATATTAATTAATGAATCTAATAGTTTATTAAAATGAATTCTAATCAAGTGCCACCTACCTCATAAAGGTAAAAAGAGTTATAAGTTAAAATATCTAGCAATGCAATTCATCACGTTAATTAAAAAAGTCTTAAAATTAACAAAATTTTTAAAATTACATAATTCAACCCTGTTTATGGCTAAAAATAAAAAAGAACACTTAGACAAAATAAGTAGAATAAAAAATGCTTATACACCTGATGGAGAATCTTTAGATGTATTCCTTTAAGAATAAATGCACCATAAGGATGTCCCTATTGTGTCTACACTTTATTTCAGTACTGAAGGTTGTGACCAATGCTACATGAAAAGAAAAGCATCAGTTATGTAAATATAAGAAAAAAAGAGAAAAATGTCATTATATGTGGATTACATAATTATTCCTTTAATAAGCTACAATAGAATGAGGAAACAAAAATCTTGTAACCAAGATCAGCAAGTCTTAATAAGTTCTTGCACATGCAATATTTAAAGTTAAACTTCCTTATATCAACACTTCTGAAATAGAAATTGAATTATTTCTCACTATTAAGGCAAATTACAAGTATAAAATAATCAGCCTGAAAATCATGGAAAATATCTTTATGGTTAAAAGATTTTTAATCATATTAAGGGACATGAAATATTTGAATTAACTTGATCATTATACAATATTTCTTACTGGGACACATCTTTGTAATGGTAATTATTTTTGCAATTATATCCTCAAATTAAAAACCCTCCAGTAAAAAATATCAGCTTGATTTTTATTTTTAGGACTTCTATAGTCATTCTCATATTTATATAGTATAATAAAAGTTAAGAAAGATCTATTAGACTTTGGAAAAGAAGATAACAGAAAGAGGATTACCTTAATATAGTGTTATATTAAGAGGTTATAGAAATAAAACCAGTCCATTTCTTGAAAGGATAGGCCTCAGATCAATGCAAAAAAAAAAAAAAAAATGTTGAGAAGCAATTCCATGTCTATATGAGTACCTGATATATGATAATCATGGTACTACATAGGGAGAAATGCCAGATAGTTTAGCAGATAGAGCTGGGAAAACTAAATTTCTATGGAGAAAAACAATAAGCCCAGGCCTAGATTTTGCACCGTATATAAAAGAGGATTCAAAAAAATGAATAAAAATAATGGAGAAGAAAAATATTTGTATCCTAGAGGAATAGAAAAACTTATTACCAAAAGAACAGACCTTATAAGATTAGAATTGATAAGCTGAATTTTATCCAAATAAAGATTTCTGATAAGAGAAGAGCAGCACTGATTAGGAAGATATTTTCAATGTTTCTGGAGATCACTAGGTATCCATTAGCAGGTAAATGGTTAAATGAAATATGGGGAATTCGTGTGACAGAGGGAATTTAACAATAATTTGCATCAAATATGCAGCAACAGATAGCTCAAATTGTTGAATGAGAAAAATAGGAAAAAATAATGCAAACCCTTAATATTATTTGTAAACATACAAACATGCAAAATGTCACTGCTTATATTGCAAAGATACATATAAGTTAAGAACATATATTAAATATTTTAAAGTACCTGCCTTTGGAGGGGTGATAGCAGAAATGGAAAAAGAAACTCGAGAAGGGATTTACATGTACCATGATGACAGGAGTGTGGTCCCTGAACTACCTACACCACTTTTTAAAAACAGAAATGTACAAAATCTGCTGTGGATTTATTCGCTGAATAGAATACATCACCCATCATTTTCCTAGGACAACATTACTGCAAAATAATGATGATGATGATAATAATAATAATAATAATAATAATAAAGCATTCATTGAGAACTTACTATGTTCATTTTACCTACATGTAGTGAGTAAACTGTAATTCCCATTTTTTAATGCATATAAAGTAATACACTGTACAGATAATATAATGGTACATTCATCTCATTTTATTCTCTAAGTAGAGAATGGTCTTCCCATCAAGAAAACACTGTCTTTTCTTATTGTAAACAACAGCAGAATATGCTACTCTCACAAACAGAAAGCATCCACCAGAAAAAAACAAGGCACCGAATACTCAGGATACGAAAAATGAAGGACTGCATCGTCAATTGGCCATTTTCATTATCCAATAAACAGGTGGCAATTTGAGGAGCATCATCATGGAAAACAAAGTCATTCATAGAAATAAACTTACAGCACTCTGATACTAAAGACAAGTCTTTAAGCAGTCCAAGATTGGTGATAAGCGTTGGAAGTAAAAACGCATTCAACAAACTCAGAGCAGTATTCCCAGGAGAAAATCCAGACAAAAATGTCTCTTTAAACACACTAATTAGGGTTTGTTATCATCTTTAATGGGGAGGTACTGAAGACCTGCACGAGAGCACACTCTGCATCTTTTTATCCTTACTAGAGTCTGTGATTGTGCCCATGTTGACTGTTCATAATTTTACTATAATTCTGATGACTGATATTAATTTATTTGTCAAATATGTAGTATATCATTCTTGAAAATGAATTTTTGACCATCCTATGCATTTTTAAAAAAATATTAGTATATTCCTACTTTTATAAGATGTTTGTTTAATGTATATAAAGTCATCTCGTTCCATGGAAAATAACTACTGTATTTTTTTTGTCTCATTTTTCACTTTTGCCTTAAATTCTCTATCATTTATATACTTTTGTATTCATTTCTACACAGCTAGAGTTCTTCTTAATGGTTTTCCATATCAAGAAGTTTAATTTTGTTTTTCTGGTCAAATATGAAGTATATGTTGAAGAGGAGCAGAATTACTGCTACAAAATATGTCTCTTTGGTATAAGGATCATTTCAGTCTGATTATTTTTAAGAAACAGCAGACTCGGGAGAAATTCTAAAAACCCAGTAGAAGTTACCCTTTTGTAAGAGACATTTACATTTAAAAAGAAAATCTCTATTTATAAAGGTGTCTCCCTTGCTATACTAGGCAGAGAGGGTAGAAACTCTTATCAGTGGAGAAGGCTGAGACTTAAGTCCTCATAACAACCATACCCTAGTTTACTGTGCTTTGACTAAAATCCTTTCATAACTGCCCACCACCACCACCACCACCCCCATGGCCACAAACACACCTCAACATCTTCTTCTGTCTTTATCTGGAGATATTATTTAAAGTGAAAGCTTGGACTATTTCAGAACTCTTACCAAACCAAACTTGGGTCCACTCGCCCACCATGCAGCAAAGCTAATCTACTGACCATGAACTGTGGTGAAGGAAAGTACAGTGTTTATTGCAGGGAACCAAGCAAGGAGAATGAGCAGCTCATGTTCAAAAGACTCAAACTGCCAATAGCTTTCAGGGAAGGGTTTTTAAAGGCAACATTAGGGTGAGGGTTGCAGGGTGTGTCATCAGTTTGTGGACTTTCTTCTGATTGGTTAGTGGTGAGGTAACAGCGTGATGTTTCTGAATCTTAATCATCAACCTTCTGGTTCCAACCAGACTGGGGTCTACTGCTTGTGGTCAGCCTGTAGTGACTATCCTCCACCTGGGTGGGATCCTAATCTCTGCAGAACAATTCAAAGATATGCATCAGATTGGTATGTATATCCTTTGAGGAGGGGAACTAAGACTCTTTTATCAGGGAACTGCTGTTTAAGCTATCTTTACTTTTCTTAATTGACAGCTTTTCCTTTGTTTCGGCATTCCCTCATGTCTCTAATTGTTAACTGTTTTGCCTGCTCTTTGGAACTTAGGGAAGGCCTAGGAGACTAAAGTTTTTTTTTTGTTTTTTTTTTCCTACAAAAAAGAAATGGGGAACACAGAGGGGCTTTTGTACCTGAGAAGGCCCTGCAGGGTGCTGCTCGGTTTCAGGAGTTACTGTTTTCCTGGGTATCCCCCATGTATACAGAAGGTATATAGGTTATCACACTTCTGCCTGTTTTTCTTCTAGTAAATCTGTCCTTATTGCAAGGTAGGTCTCAGCCAAGGACCTAAAAGGGTAGAGAAAAATTGTTTTTCCTCCCCTACAGTGTTTTGCTATGTGGGATTTGTTTAGCATTAGGCTTGATTCCAGAATACTTATATTCTTTAAATTTTAAATATCCTAATATTATGTAAAAAACAAAGTTCAACCAAGTAAATTTGAAAATCTATTTGGATTGGCTTTATTCAACCATTCATGAATCCAGCAGCATCCCATCTAGCAACTGGAAGGGTGCTCCAAGGGGCTGTACAAAATGAAAGGTTTTCATAGGCAGGAGGGTGGGGCAAAAGTGCTGTGAGCAAAAGAAAAGATAGGCTTAGTTTTAGGCCAGGAAATGTTTTTTGAAGGGAAGGGAATGGCGTGGGTTTTATCATGCAGATTGCGGTTTCTTCCTTGGGACAATGGAGAGGACCTGAGTGACAGATTACTTCATTGGTACTGACCAGAAAAGTCCAGATGGGATGATTAAGATTACATTTCTGAGGAAAGTGGAAACTGCAATTAAGTCAGGTGTTAAGTGTAGGTTTGGTATCATGGGCACAAGTGGTACAAGTGAGGCCATTTGGGGCCTGGGGTTTTCTCTTTAATACTTAGTACTTTTTGTTGCTTTATTTCCTTTAACCACATGTTAATGTTACCTACTGATTCATTATAATGTTAAACTGTGTAAAATTTTGTAAAACCTCTTTAAATATAAAAAAGATCATATATATTTATATTATATATGATATTTATTGTGTACTTAATATCATTTTGCATAATTTTACCATTTTATATTATTGTGAAATTAAAAGGGTTTCAGTATATGTTATTCTCATAAGTAAAAAATGTTGGATAATCTTTTGAAAAATACATAATTTTGGAAATTTATATAATAGAAACTTGAAGAATTATTTTCATTTTTTTCAGATATATTTATACTGAACTTTAATCAGAACTTCTGTTTCTCAGTTATATATTCCTCAGCATTTTACCTAAATTTTCTTTCACTCTATGTTCATGATTAAATATGTTTATCATATTTTTTCTTGGAACCAGTTTATTTCTTGAAGCCTTTTCTCATAAACCAGACCTCCTAATCCCCAGATAAATATTATAGATCTCCCGTATGCTCTCTTAAGAATTTGAATCACTGTTCTACATTAGAGTCTCACACTGGATATATTTCAAAGCTGATCTTATGAAGCCTTTGCGTAATGGAAATACTATCTCCCCTGATTTATTTCTAATTATTGTGCTTGTGTAACTTAGGAATTTGCAAGATGTTCACGTTAACTTACAAAGAGGACTCTTCAGATTCTTTCCTCACCCCACCTTCAAGAAACATTTTCATCTTTTCAAAATGTAAATTGAGCATCTTAAAAATATGTTAATGAGGAATGAAGGCAAGTGTTGTCAGTCCTTATTCACAACATTTAATGTATGAAGATGGAGTTTCCTATTGGCAACTCCATTAGTAAGACTAAATATCAAACTTCGGTGAAGTTGATGTGGAAATCATCAATTGAATGACATCCTTAACATCTCTAACAAATTTGTTATATTTGAAAACAAATTAAAAATTCTATTGGTGGTTAAGCTGACATGAAATTAGAATGGGATAGAATGAAGATTAGGAGGATGAATTAGGAAGTGATTGAAATTTCTAGAAATATAAAATAAGGAAATTGCCAAGTGATATTTTAGCATTTATGTCATATGATGTCCTTTTTTGATAGTCTTCAATTCTAAAAACGTCCTTAATTTTACTAATGTATTTTCTTCTCAATTATTCTCTAGCATCTGCAACCATAGGTACCAACAATTGCAAATTGAGAGTTTTGGCAAATTGCCACTGGCATAACTTCTTTTATTTTTATCATTTTTTAATTGAAGTACAGTTGATTTACAATGTTGTGTTAGTTTCAGGTGTACATGGCATAACTTCTTTTGATTTTAGTACCACTTCAAGTGACCATCTAAACTGGAACATGTTTATATTTTGTTTAAAAATAACAGTCAGAAGATACTGAGTATACCACTCATAAAAATTTTGTTTTCTCAGTTCTTTCAGTTTCTCTCATTTCTCCTAATTTATTGAGGTAGAAAATACAGTAAGTCCCCTACATATAAACCTTCAAGTTGTGAACTTCCAAAGATGCAAATATGCCCAGAGAAAGGACGAAGAGAGACAAGAGGAAGAAGTAACTGAAGACCCAAAGAGATTCACGGCGCAGGAAATGGCAAGGGGATTTTCCTTATTTGAGGAGGCGCTGTTAGTTTTTGAGGCACGGGACCTGAACATAGAACAGTACACGAAGGTTGCAGCAACCGTTCAGAATGCAATCCAGTGGTACCGTGTCATCTATTGTGAGAAAAAAAGGGCTACTACCAAGACATCACTGGATCATTTTTTCAAGAGGGTAGGTAGAATTGAATCCAGCAAGGGACCAGAACCTGTGCCATCAAAGTCAGACATGCAGAAAATTGCAACTTGCCCTCCATCTCCTATTGCTGATGATCCTTCAGATCTACCATCTCCCACCTCCTCTCCCTCCTCCAGTCAGTAACTCCTCTTGCCTGTTCACTAGATGACAGCCCCTCTATGCCAGCTGTTGTACTGTACTACTGTATATTTCAAGGTACTGTACTGTAAGTCAAAATTGTTTTCTTTATTTTTTATGTTTGTTTTCTATGTATTATTTGCGTAGAAAGTATTATAAACCTATTACAGTACAGTACTATATAGCCAATTGTGTTAGTTGGGTACCTAGGCTAACCTTGTTGGACTTATGAACAAATTGGACTTATGATGCAGTCTTGGAATGGAACTCGTTCATATGTAGGGGACTTACAGTAAAATTAATTTCTAAAAATTTTACCAATTTCCAAAATTTTCTCAGTAATGTGGTATTGACTTAAAAAATGCACAATCTGAAAGTTGAGAATTGTTTTCTTTGGTGAATAAAACTAAGGATTTAAGTCCAAGACACAGCTTCTCAAATAGCTCTGAGGGACCGTTCAGAAGAGGTAAGGGAGGAGCCAGGATATACAGGAGTTTTTGCAACAATGACCAGGCAGTGGGAATATCAAAAGATTACTGTTAATTAAAGAAAACCAAATATCTCAAGTTAATGAATTTAGCGTTTTACTATGTGTGGGAAGATGCAAAAGTCAGAGTTCACTGAAATCATTCCTTCGATGCACCTCAGCTATCTGGAGCCTGTATCCTGTGCTTTCTCATCCTGAGTCTCCTCAGGGTGCTGTTGCGGGGTGGCTGTAGTGGCTGACTGCTAGGTGGCAGGCATCCTGTTTTCATCCTGAGTTCCCTCAGCACTCATCTTCGGGGAGGCTGTAATGTGATGGCTTGATGGCTTCAACATCCTTCATTTACTGATACAGCAGGCAATAATTTTTTTCATTGATGGTGGAATAACATCAGTAAACCGTCTCTATGGTAAGCAAGGGCAAAGGAAAGGAATTAACATACTAACTTAGCTGATCCAACTTAGATAAATATTTCTTTCTTCCCTGTAATGCATAAATGTCTCATTATTTGTTAACTTATTTATTTTTCTACTTACATCCTTCTTATATAAAAATGTAAGGAACATCATTATTATAAGAAATATTAACTCATGTACAACTTCTCAAGCTTTGGCCAAATTACTTCAGGGAAAGCTAGGTCACCAATGATAAACAGTAATCATTGAAGAAAAAGAGGAATAAGTTCCCAGGGCTATATGCCCTAGTTGTATGGACATATCCATGAAATATCCAGCTAGGATAAATGTATATTTCATTATAGATTTTAGAAAGCAGTAAGGATGAATTACGGCACTGAGAAAGCGAGGCTTAGTCTAAATGTGTGGCATTATTTTAACAATTTAGAATTCTTCTGTAGCATATTGTCAACAGACTGTGATTTATTAATTGATAAGAAAGCCTTGATCCAGATTTTGATCTCTCTCTAAAACCAAATCTACTCAGTGATTTCCCTAGGAAAACATTTAAGTTACTTGTGTGAGAGCACTTTTTTTAAAATTTAATTTAATTTATTTTTTATACAGCAGGTTCTTTTCAGTTTTGTTTTTTTGTTTCTTAAATGGGTTTTATTGAGGTGTAATTAACATACAGTACACTGCATGCATTTAGGGTTATTTTTTGAATTTTATTTATTTTTTTATACAGCAGGTTCTTATTAGTTTTCTATTTTATACATATTGGTATATATATGTCAATCCCAATCTCCCAATTCATGCCACCACCACAAGCCCCGCTGCCACTTTCCCCCCTTGGTGTCCATACGTTTGTTCTCTACATCTGTGCCCTGCAAACCGGTTCATCTTTACCAATTTTCTAGGTTCCACATATATGCATTAATATACGATATTTGTTTTTCTCTTTCTGACTTACTTCACTCTGTATGACAGTCTCTAGATCCATCCACGTCTCTACAAATGAACCAATTTCATTCCTTTTTATGGCTGAGTAATATTCCATTGTATATATGTACCACTTCTTCTTTATCCATTCGTCTGTCAATGGACACTTAGGTTGCTTCCATGACCTGGCTATTGTAAATAGTGAACATTGGGGTGCATGTGTCTTTTTGAATTATGGATTTCTCTGGGTATATGCCCCCAGTAGCGGGATTGCTGGATCATATGGTAATTTTATTTTTAGTTGTTTAAGGAACCTCCGTACTGTTCTGCATAGTGGCTGTATCAATTTACATTCTCACCAACAGTGCAAGAGGGTTCCCTTTTCTCCACACCCTCTCCAGCATTTGTTGTTTGTAGATTTTCTGATGGTGCCCATTCTAACTGGTGTGAGGTGATACCTCATTGTAGTTTTCATTTGCATTTCTCTAATAATTAGTGATGTTGAGCAGCTTTTCATGTGCTTTGTGGCCATCTGTATGTCTTCTTAGGAGAAATGTCTGTTCAGCTCTTCTGCCCATTTTTTGATTGGGTTGTTTGTTTTTTTAATATTGAGCTGCATGAGCTGTTTATACATTTTGGAGATTAATCCTTTGCCCGTTAATTCGTTTGCAAATATTTTCTCCCATTTTGAGGGTTCTCTTTTTGTCTTCTTTGTAGTTTCCTTCTGTTTTGCAGAAGCTTTTACGTTTCATTAAGTCCCATTTGTTTATTTTTTAAATTTCCATTACTCTAGGAGGTGGATCAAAAAAGATCTTGCTGTGATTTATGTCAAAGAGTGTTCTTCCTATGTTTTCCTCTAAGAGTTTTAAATGTCTGGTCTTACATTTAGGTCTCTAATCCATTTTGGGTTTACTTTTGTGTATGGTGTTAGGGAGTGTTCCAATTTCGTTCTTTTACATGCAGCTGTCCAGTTTTCCCAGCACCACTTATTGAAGAGACTGTCTTTTCTCCGTTGTATATCCTTGCCTCCTTTGTCATAGACTAGTTGACCATAGATGCATGGGTTTCTCTCTGGGCTTTCTATCCTGTTCCATTGATCTATATTTCTGTTTCTGTGCCAGTACCATATTGTCTTGATTACTGTAGCTTTGTAGTATAGTCTGAGGTCAGTGAGTCTGAATCCTCCAGTTCTGTTTTTTTCCTTCAAGACTGCTTTGGATATTCGGCGTCTTTTCTGTCTCCATACAAATTTTAAGATTTTTTGTTCTAGTTCTGTAAAAAATGCCACTGGTGATTTGACAGGGATTGCATTGAATCTGTAGATTGCTTTGGGTAACATAGTCATTTTCACAATATTGATTCTTCCAATCCAAGAACATGGTATATCTCTCCATCTTTTTTGTCGTCTTTGATTTTTTTCATCAGTGTCTTATAGTTTTCTGAGTAAAGGTTTTTACCCCCTTAGGTAGGTTTATTCCTAGGTATTTTATTCTTTTTGTGGTACTGGTGAATGAGATTGTTTCCTTAATTTCTCTTTGTGATCTTTCATTGTTAGTTTATAGGAATGCAAGGGATTTCTGTGCATTAATTTTGTATCCTACAACTTTCCCAGATTCATTGATTAGCTCTAGTAGTTTTCTGGTGGCATCTTTAGGATTCTCTATGTATATTATCATGTCATCTGCAAACAGTGACAGTTTTACTTCTTGTTTTCCAATTTGTATTCCTTTTATTTCTTTTTCTTCTCTGATTGCCGTGGCTAGGAGTTCCAAAGCTATGTTGAATAATAATGGTGAGAGTGGACATCCTTGTCTTGTTCCTTATCTTAGAGGAAATGCTTTCAGTTTTTCACCATTGTGAATGATGTTTGCTGTGAGTTTGTCATATATGGCCTTTATTATGTTGAGGTAGGTTCCCTCTCTGCCCACTTTCTGGAGAGTTTTTATCATAAATGAGTGTTGAATTTTGTCAAAAGCTTTTTCTGCATCTATTGAGATGATCATATGGTTTTCATTCTTCAATTTGTTAATATGGTGTATCACATTGATTGATTGCATATATTGAAGAATCCTTGCATCCCTGGGATAAACCCCACTTGATCATGGTGTATGATCCTTTTAGCGTGCTGTTGGGTTTTGTTTGCTAGTATTTTGTTGAGGATATTTACATCTATAGTCATCAGCAATATTGGTCTGTAATTTTCTTTTTTTGTAGTATCTTTGTCTGGTTTTGGTATCAGGGTGATGGTGGCCTCATAGAATGAGTTTGGTAGTGTTCCTTCCTCTGCAGTTTTTTGGAAGACTTTGAGAAGGATGGGTGTTAGCTCTTCTCTAAATGTTTGATAGAATTCATCTGTGAAGCCATCTGGTCCTAAGCTTTTGTTTGTTGGAAGATTTTTCATCACAGTTTCAATTTCATTACTTGTGATTGGTCTGTTCATATTTTCTATTTCTTCCTGGTTCAGTCTTGGAAGGTTATACTTTTCTAAGAATTTGTCCATTTCATCCAGGTTGTCCATTTTATTGGCATAGAGTTGCTTGTAGTAGTCTCTTCCTAGGCTTTGTATTTCTGCAGTGTCCATTGTAACTTTACTTTATCATTTCTAATTTTATTGATTTGAGTCCTCTCCCTCTTTTCATGATGAGTCTGACTAAAGGTTTATCAATTTTGTCTATCTTTTCAAAGAACCAGCTTTTGGTTTTATTGATCTTTGCTATTGTTTTCTTTGTTTCTATTTCATTTATTTCTGCTCTGATCTTTATGATTTCTTTCCTTCTACTAAATTTGGGTTTTGTTTGTTCTTCTTTCTCTAGTTCCTTTAGGTGTAGGGTTAGATTGTTTATTTGAGATTTTTCTTGTTTCTTGAGGTAGGCTTGTATTGCTATAAACTTCCCTCTTAGAACTGCTTTGCTCCATCCCATAGGTTTTGGCTCATCGTGTTTTCATTGTCATTTGTCTCTAGGTGTTTTTTGATATCCTCTTTGATTTCTTCATTGATCTCTTGGTTATTTAGTAACGTACTGTTTAGACTCCGTGCGTTTGTGTTTTTATGTATTTTTCCCTGTAATTCATTTCTAATCTCATAGCATTGTGGTCGGAAGAGATGCTTGATATGATTTCAATTTTCTTAAATTTACTGAGCCTTGATTTGTGACCCAAGATGTGATGTATCCTGGAGAATGTTCTGTGCACACTTGAGAAGAAAGTGTAATCTGCTGTTTTTGGATGGAATGTCCTATAAATATCAATTAAATCTATCTGGTCTCTTGTGTCCTTTAAAGCTTGTGTTTCCTTATTAATTTTCTGTCTGGATGATCTGTCCATTGGTGTAAGTGAGGTGTTAAAGTCCTCCACTATTACTGTGTTACTGTCGATTTCCTCTTTTATAGCTGTTAACAGTTGTCTTATGTATTGAGGTGCTCCTATGTTGGGTGCATATATATTTATAATTGTTATATCTTCTTCTTGGGTTGATCCCTTGATCATTATGTAGTGTCCTTCCTTGTCTCTTGTAACATTCTTTATTTGAAAGTCTATTTTATCTGATATGAGTATTGCTACACCAGCTTTCTTTTGATTTCCATTTGCATGGAATATCTTTTTCCATCCTTTCACTTTCAGTCTGTATGTGTCCCTAGGTATGAAGTGGGTCTCTTGTAGACAGCATATATATGGGTCTTGCTTTTGTATCCCTTCAGTGAGCCTGTGTCTTTTGGTTGGAACATTTAATCCATACACGTTTAAGGTCATAATTGATATGTATGTTCCTATTACCATTTTCTCAATTGTTTTTGTAGGTCCCTTTCTTCTCTTGTGTTTCCCACTTAGAGAAGTTCCTTTAGCATTTGTTGTAGAGCTGGTTTGGTGGTGCTGAATTTTCTTAGCTTTTGCTTGTGTGTAAAACTTTTGATTCCTCCATCGAATCTGAATGAGATCCTTGCCAGGTAGAGTAATCTTGTTTGTAGGTTCTTCCCTTTCACCACTTTAAATATATCGTGCCACTCCCTTCTGGCTCATAGAGTTTCTGCTGAGAAATCAGCTGTTAACCTTATGGGAGTTCCCTTGTATATTATTTGTTGTTTTTCCCTTGTTGCTTTCAATAATTTGTGTTTGTCTTTAATTTTTGTTAATTTGATTACTCTGTGTCTCAGTGTGTTTCTCCTTGGGTTTATCCTGCCTGGGAGTCTCTGTTCTTCCTGGACTTGGATAGCTATTTCCTTTCCCATGTTAGGGAAGTTTTCGACTGTAATCTCTTCAAATATTTTCTCAGGTCATTTCTCTCTCTCTTCTTCTGGAACCCCTATAATGTGAATATTGTTGCATTTAATGTTGCCCCAGAAGTCTCTTGGGCTGTCTTCCTTTCTTTTCATTATTTTTTCTTTATTCTGTTCTGTGGCAGTGAATTCCACCATTTTGTCTTCCAGGTCACTTATGTGTTCTTCTGCCTCAGTTATGCTGCTATTGATTCCTTCTACTGTATTTTTCATTTCAGTTATTGTATTCTTCATCTCTGTTTGTTCTTTAATTCTTCTAGGTGTTTGTTCTTTAATTCTTCTAGGTCTTTGTTAAACATTTCTTGCATTTTCTCGATCTCTGCCTCCATTCTTTTTCTGAGGTCCTGGATCATCTTCACTATAATTATTCTGAATCTTTTTCTGGAAGGTTGCCTATCTCCACTTCATTTAGTTGTTTTTCTGGGGTTTTGTCTTGTTCCTTCATCTGGTACAAAGTCCACTGCCTTTTCATTTTGTCTATCTTTCTGTGAATTTGGTTCTCTTTCCACAGGCTGCAGAATTGTAGTTCTTCTTGCTTCTGCTGTCTGCCCTCTTGAGGGCACTCTTAAATAGTCTATATTGGTTCTTAGTAGGTGTGGGTCATCACCTACGTTTGTCTGATTACCTAAATTCTCTGTTATTCCTGAACTATTTTATCTTTCCAATATATCTCTCCACTTTCCAAGATGATGACTTTCCTTCTTCCTTAACAAAATAATAAATGTTCAAAATACTACTTAAATTACTACAGTTGCACCATCCTACTTTGTCATTCATATGTTTCTCTTTCCTTTCATTCGTGGTATACAGGTAAATCTATAAGGTCAGGGTCTCCTACTTTGCTCTCTGGATTGCTTCTATCTCATTTCCTCAAAGATCTCACTATGATAAGTAAACAGTCTCCCTCCTATGTTTATTCTTTCCTATTATCAGTCGTTACTTTCATCAGCGTTTTAACAGTCTAGAATGACTAGTATATTTAAACAAAACCACCATTACCAAAAACAATAACATTTTTAGTTTTCCCTTGAAGATCATCCTATTTGTCCCTCCTTTATTGCCAAAACCCTCGAAACAATTTTATCCAATTATTCTTTGCAATTTCTCATGTTATTTTCCATGGTATCTGTTTTCTCGTCCACCCTTCCAACAAATTATAGATGGATGATCTCAATTAATCTCATTACTTAATTTATTGTTTACATACTTTTAATTTTCAAACATTTATATCTCAAACATATCTAGATAACTATGCTGAGTTCTTAGTGATCCATATATTATTTCATTTGCATATTTTATTTTAGTTTTCCACAGACTTCTCAAAGCCTTCAAAATCAAACTTATTTTATTCTGAACAATTTTGCTTTTTTTCTTGTTTCCTGTAGCTTAATAAATAGAATTACCTTTTACTTACCTTTTATTTGATTTCTTCTACACTGTTACTGTTAGGTGGAATAATGGACCACAAAGCTTTTCATGCTCTAATTTTCATAAACTTTGACTATATTAGCTTACACGGCAAAAGGAACTTTGCAGACATGATTGAGATCTTGAGATGAGAAGATCATCCTGGATTAACTGGGTGGACCCAATCTAAGCAGGAGTCCTTAAAAGTGGAGGATCTTTCCAGGCCATGGTTAGAGAATGATGAAATATGAGAAGGATCCGTTTACACCCTGTTGTTGTCTCTGAGATATAAGGGCTAATTGCATGGACGGGAGAGAGGCTTCTAGGATCTGAGATTGGCTTCCAATTGAAATAAAGAAACCAGACTTCAATCCTACAACCCCATGAAACTGAATTCTGCATAACCCAAATGAGCAGGAAACAGTTTCCCTTACAGCTTCCAGAAAGGAATGCAGTCTACAGACACATTGATTTTAGACCAGTGAGATTTGTGCTGAACTTCTTGTTTACAGAACTGTAAGATAATTAATTTGTTTTGTTTTAAGCCACCAAGTTTGTGGTTTATATATATATACTTTTTACAGCAGCTATAGAAAACTAACACACTTACTCCCCCATCTAATTAGTTTTGCTAAATATGCCCTTGGATATTCTCAAGTCAATCTGGTTATTTTGTTTTTGTTCTTACCACATTAACTCAGGCCACCATCATTTCTTACTTGGATTATGTCCAGAAAAATTATCAAAGACTTGGAAATGGGCAAAAAAGGTTACTGAGTTCCCTTTCTGAGTGTGTTTTTGCAGAACCTCTGGGGATTAACTGATTCTATATGGTATGAGTCTTTGGTCTTTGACTGACTTTCTTTTGACCAATCTATTTTATAGTTCTACAATACAAAGGTGAAGTTACCTTGTTGAAATTAATAGCAATGCAAAAAATTATTGACCATAGAAATATGTATTATTAATACAGTTGATTTTTTTTAGGAAAAGATAACCCTATATATAAGCTTTTTGCCCTAGGAGATAATTACCAGTTTGCATCTATTAGCAAATGAATTTTGGCATGAATCATCCTAATGTAGGAAGAGAAATGGTACTCTCTGGCTTGGCCAAAGGCAGGAATAGGGGGCCATCCAACTAAATGATCAAGAATGCCAAAATAAATTTGCTAGAATCAGTTATGGCATATTACTGTTACCCTCAGTGGTTAATAAGTTAAAATATGTTTGATATATATTTATTTTACATTTGTATGTCATTGTTTTAACTCTTTGAAAATGTATACTTCATTACTTACTATCTCAAAGTAATATCACAAGTCATTTCCAGCTTAAAAATATTAGTAGCTCACTTTTCTCTCAGAATAAACTCTAAACTTCTTAAGCTAACATAAAAAGCCCATTATAAATAGATACCTGGAAATTCTTCTTCATCTTTCAACAATCTCTTGAGTGTGTCCTAGATTCCTATCATTTTGTACAGCTTCTTGCCTGTGTCATGCTCTGCTTCACCTCTTAATTTTACCTGCATATTCATTTTACTTTACATATTCATCTGATTTCCCCTCCCTTTCCCTTCCCCTGGATAGCTCCTGCTTTATGTTCAGGCTTCTTTTTAAATGTTCCTTCTTCCTGGAATTCTTCCTTGGACACCCAATTCTGAATGCCATTTCTATGTATCCAGTAACATCCTATACTAACAAATCATATGGCTTACTCCTTGTTTCACTATCAGTAGACTAAAACTACAATACTTTTAAGATACTAGTTGTTGTTTCTTCACCAACATACATACCCTTAATATTTGACATAGTGTATGATCACATGTGTTTAAAGCTTTAATGACTGCCTAACTTGAACCTTTCCCTGCTAACACCTACTATCTCTTCTGTTGGTTCTATATTGCCTAATCTAAATTTACCTTCTAAATTCAATACTTCCTATATTCAAGCCATTTACATTCAGCCTGCTTCCATGACCCAGTTGAAACTTACTATACATCTGTTCATTATTTTTATGAGACTTATTTTGCTTTTCATAGGAAAAAAAGGATACATAAAGCATGGTGAGTTTGGAGGGACCTACATTATATTTTAAATCCAATAAATATTTTGTTTTTTTAAAAAAAATATATAGAAGAATCCTAAGACATGACATGTTACTAAATAAATTCTAGAGTTTACTGAATTATGATTCTAGATATCTGAAACAATACTTACAGCAATTTTCACCCTAACTTTATAAAACTTCAATGTTTAAAATAAGTATTAAAGAACTTAATACTTAATAATTTGAGAAATAAAGTTTATTTACTAAATATTTTTAAATAATAATACTTGCCTTTAATTATAAAATTTTAAAAGGTGACAAAAATTGTATACTGTGGCAAAAATTGTCATATACAATGACAAATTTCTTCTCAAGTTGGAGGACACACCTTGTCATAGAGACAAAACATTATACCTATAATCTTTTCTCTCTCAATACTCGTCATGATGCAGAAACAAATGGATAAATATGCAAGAGTTTCATTTTTCATTTACCTGTTCCACTGCTATCTAACTGATGTATAAAGTCTAGAATATTTTCTGATTTTATGTATTTATTTTCTTCTGGTATCTGAAGGACTAATGAGAATAGCAGAACTACATGAAGGGGGAAAAGATCACCATTCTCCACTGATTTTTGTTTTTTTAAGGGAAGGAGAATCTCTAACTTCAGTATAAATCAAAAGAGAGCTCTCTGTTGACAACTTACAGTATTCTGACCAATGCTTCTGACATTTATGGTCTATAAGTTCCAAAGATTTTTCAAAATTACTCTCCAGCTTTTGAGCCTCTGGAATTTTAAAGTATAGTTCTTCTGATTTCAAAGCCCCATTATTTCCCCCACACCACACTCCCTATAAAATAGTGATATAGGAAAGGATTAGCCAGATTTCACAGCAGTGAAATTTGCTCTTTATATTGGAGGCAGGAAAAATTAGTAACTCAAATAAGGAATTGGGCAAGGTGAAATTTGGGAAAGTAGACCAGATAATCATTAAACACAACCACACATTAGACCTCCCTTTTATAACCTACGTGTTGAAGGAGGTCATCAAGAAGACATGACCACCAGTTGACCAGCAAGTCAGACATGGGCAATCCGAGGCTCCTTATGCTCTCCTCTGTCCTTGGAATGCATGTTCCTCCCCCTGTCCCCACACCAAGAGCCCCTTTAAGGATGCAGCCTTGAGAGAGTAATTTGTTATTGAGACCATCAGGATGCACACATGACTGAACCCCATTAAGGCCTCTATATAAACTCAGGGTTCTGGAGGGTGGGTGCAGAGATCCAGTCATCTTGCAGCTGCCAAGACAAGCCTCACATGGAAGTTCTCTTGCTTATTAAAACTTTATCTGAGAAGGAAATCCCAGGTTGGCCGTTGACCTCTATGTGGGGGAGAGTGGTCCATATATTAGATGTTTGTGAACCACCACATGGGTACAGGGATGGCCCCCAAACACTGGTTGGTTTAATGCATTTGTCTGAGAAACTCCACAGAGTGCACTGCAGCAAAGAAGGGCAATGAATGGCTGTGCAGGGGGGCTGGCCTCTACTGTGGGAAGCTTGGCTGGTCACCAATGCCCAACTAGAGGCTAAAGCTCTGGTTAGAATGTGGGAATAAGAACTGAGGCTAAACAAAGATGTGCAGTTGTACACTACTTTTGTTAGCTTCCAGGCTAGGAGACAAGGTGGGAGAACAGGATAATTAGGTTGGAGACCATAGCACGCTATTTTGCAAAGTTAGGTGGGTGTAGCCTGCCAGGAATTAAGGTCCAAGCACTTGTGAAAAACCTTGATTGGGACACTTAAGTGGAATCCCTGGGAAAGTGAGGATAACCAAGGGGAGGATGTTGTGGTGATTGAGTGAAAGGGATAAAACATCTCAGAACCACCTGGCCCCATGTGGTCCAATCCCTAATACAAAGGAAAGCACAAGCATGGCAACAACAGCCCCAGCCAGCAGGACAGCCCCCAATTCAGGTAATGCCCACTGAGCTTATTGATACAACTGCCAAATTCCAACAAAGGCAGGGGGAAATATTCAAGCATGGTTATTGCGGCTGTGGGATATAGGGGTGGCGGGAGGTGATGGCATTTCTCTGACTGAGCAAGGGGCAGAGAAAATGAGCAACATCACCACACACTGCCCTCTGGCATTGCCTGCATGGTACTTAGGTGGTTCAAGGGACTTACTCCTTATAGACTGATTTACTCTATCCTGTAGGGAGGCTTTTACCAACAGGTAAAACCACCTTGGCTGGGTGGACTAATGTACTATTCCAGGCTTTAATACATTTCAATGATTAGCCAGTAGAGCCTGTTGCCTCATATGCCAGACTGGGGACCCCTGTCGAGATACCCAACACTGTAAAGGTATGGAAATCATGAGAGGTGGCCACTGCCCTGACTCTCACTGTGGATCAAAGTGCTATGCTGCTGAGAACACCAAGGCCATCATGTCTTGGAAAGACATTATCTACTGGAATTTGCAGTGGAATGTCCCACCAGGATGGGTGAGTTACTTTTCACCCCTGAGTGAGGGGGAACTACTCAATCTCCACTGGTATCCAGTTGTTCTTTTACAAGCTGGACCTGTTGAAATGCACTATACCTGGAATGGAACATATACTATTGAAAGTGGCGAGGAGGTCCTGCTCTGGCATATTTTACACTCCCCTCCAGTCCATCTCCTCGTACCTGACAGTGCACCTCACCCTGGCCAACATGAATGGTATGCACAACAAGGTCAAATTTCTAAAACTGCAGTCACATTAACATCTAAGGATCTGGCAATAAGTGTAACAAGATAGCTGCCAAATGAACCCCCTCCATGCTAATGAAACCTCAGGGCACATTTCAGAAGAAGGGGGCATATAAGTTTGTAAGAACCAACCATGAGGAGTGGAGTGTTGGAGGTCATCATGAGGATGTGAACAACAATTGACCTGTGAGCTGGACCTGGGCAATTGGAGGCTCTTTGCTGCCTCCCCCTGTTCTTGGAATGTACGTTCCACCCACTGTTCCTGTACTAGTAGCCACTTCAAGGACACAGACTTGAGAAAGTAATGTGTTATTGAGACCATCTGAACTATATATGTGACTGAACCCAGTGAAGACCTCTATGTAAACTCTTAAGATTCTGCAGGCAGGTGTGGAGATCTACTTACCTTGAGGCCACCCAAGATAAGTCTGGTATGGAAGTTTCCCTGCTCATTAAACTGCCAATCTACCAATCTGGAGTGGTCTGCCTTTTTGCTCTGTTTCTCCTTGCCTGCCCTCTGTGTATGGGCCCAGTTTCAGAAATCACCTGAAAAACTCTCCAGGCAGGAAACCAATACTATGTAATGTACATTTTTTTATTGGGGACAAGAGTAAAGTATATTTTGTAATCCTGAGAAATCATCCCTCTAATATTTTTAAATGTACCCTGAGAGCAAACAGTAAAATCCCAGGGAAGTGAGTTGACTGCACAATTTATGGCATGTATTTTTTGATAGTATTTATTTTCTACTTAGTTTTCTGTAATAAGTACTTCTGTTGTTTCTCTTGCTTAATGATTAGGAATACTCCTCTCTTGCTGAAATTTCAGATTGTAAAACCTAACAGTTAAGAAATAGTTCATTAGTTGATTAAATTAATGTAACAAAACATTCTAACATTGGAAACTTCCTGTTAGTACTGCTTCTAGTAACACCTCCAAATTCTTTTTCTAACTCATTAGAAACACATTAACATCTATAGACTCCCCTTTTTATTACCTTTCAGTGATTTTTCTGTCAAGAATAATAAAGGAACAATATGAAATACCATTATCGATTATTAGGCAATTAATTACTAAGTTGAAAAATTTGGAAACTACCATTATATTTTTAAAATGAGAAGTCTGGTCTGAAATTTCTTGCAGAATTTGCTATTTCAAACAACATGTGCTTTTTATATATTAGCTAGAGGATATTTTCCTTAAAAAATTATAATGTAGATTTTAAAAATTTTGCATTATTACCATTATTATATAGAATACTTGAAATTTTTTATTTAAATTTGCTGCCCTATTTTAAGAATATTCAGTTCTGGATGACAATTATTTGACCAATAACTTCACCATAAAATAAGGGTACTTATGAAATATATAAATTTTCCTATTAGGAAAAAACAAAAACAAGGCTGAGTGAGAATTAATGGTTTTTAATGATGCTATCTGGAAATGTTATGAGGGCTGAGGGCTAAATTCCTTGTATGTTATTTATAAATGCTCATAATTTTATTAACAACAGATAGAATGTGTCAATCTACTGTTCATATATGAATTTTATTTTGTCTCTATCTCATATCAAGAAAATAAAATAGTTTTAGCTTTAATATATGGAAGACACTTAACAAGGGATTCCAGTGGAATTAATAGTCATTAAGAGTGTAATTGATAAAGTCTCCTGAGGCAGAGGCGTTATTCTGTTTAACATTTCCGACCTGGATATAATAAGGTAGAAAGAGACATAAAGGATATCTAGTTTAGCCAACTTATTTTACAGAGAAGTCTGTGAGCTGAGACTTACAGAGGCTAGTTTATCAGAAAAAAAAAGTTATATAGCTAGTTATTGGCAAAATTATGTCCAAAATCTAAATTTTCTGACTTCCAATCCACTACTCTGTCTACTACGTCATTCTGGACTGCCTATGTAATAATAATAATAAAAAATTAATCTATAAATATCTACTAATAAAACATTTTAAGCTTATTATATTTAGATAATAGTAAGGATGATTTTATTTACATAATATTAGAGATTTGTAAATTACTTCATTCAGGGAGCAGAATAAGATACTCGCCATTTTCAAGTAAATTTTCTGGTTAATTTTAAGTGAATATTTGAAATACCATAAAAAGTAAAATAAAAAAGTGTGAAAATGTATGTTTTCTTCTTCTTGAAAAAGAAAACAAGTACCCTTCCAGCATTTACTGAGCACATAATATGAAGCAGGAACTGTACAAGGCACAGAAAAATCAAGACAGAGAGATAACTGAGTTTTACATCATGAGTGGTTTTATGAATTACATTAGGGATATTAAAATTTTTCAGAAAATCATGAGGTGCCATTTTATGTACAATAGAAGCAATAATGAGGGCCAGCATTACATTTTACATAGATTACTCAGACACCTGCAGGATGATATTAAAAGCAAGAAAATAAGTGAGATTAGCAATCAGAGAATTAACATGGAAGTTTATAAAGTAGTCATGTGCACTTGCCAAGGCGATGACAGTGGAAATGGAGAGAAAGGAAAGGGACAAAGAAATATTAAACAAATAAAATGCTAGGCTTTGATAACTGAAGGGAAAAATGAGAAGGAAAAATCATCAAGGATGAATCCTTCATGTCTGGCTTTGGCTATGTGGATTGTAGTGCATTTAGAAAGAGGGAAAATAGAGAAGAATTAAGAAAAACTGGATGTAAAAATGTTCCATTGTAAACGCTGAGTCTGAGGTATCTGTGACTCATTCAAATGATGATAACACGTGAGTAGAATTTAGAAATTTCTCCAGGATCTAGAGAAACAAACTTTGGAAATTATCATTGTATAAATGGTAGCAAGAAGTTTTGAATGTAGATGAGATCTCCTAGGATTTGTACATAAATCTAGAAGAACCTAAGCCTGAGGTTGAAGCTCTGCTTTACATTTACTTTTAAGGGACAAGCTGAGAAATGGTAACTTGAAAATGAAATAGTGAAGTAATTGAAATAGGAGTAAAAGCAAGCCAGAAGAGGTATGAGAACACTCCAAACACTAAGTGGAGCTCAGAGT